>NW_008794951.1:1543684-1548469 GCF_000699145.1 Aptenodytes forsteri
TTGGTTTGGGTTTTTTGCAAGTAAGCCTTTCAGATAGACTTTTACACTTCTGTACCATAGAAAAATACTCCAGACTCTCTAGGGAAAAGCTATTTAAAAAAAAAAAAAAAAAAATCCTTTTGGAAGGGAATACAGGTGGCTATTGTTAATAGTTTCCTTAATATAATTTGTTACAATGTGCTTTGTATCATAGATGACAAATTAAATGATGAGAATCAGAGTAATTGGGTTTACCAGTTCTCCATATTTGCTTAACTATAAAACATCTACCCCTTCTATGTTCAGAGCGTGTTCAGAGAAAATAAAGCAAGGCAGATATGATAGGAAAACATAAAAATGTATTGATTAAACCTTCTGGGAGCTGTGGTTCTACAGTAATATTCAATCATATCACCTGCAGTACACTAAATGAGTTCTAAAACTTTTTAATCTCTATATCGCCAAATAAATCACTGACTGCAGAAATTCTTTTTTATTCAGGAATGTTACTATAACAAGTGTTATATTCTTCCATTAGAGTTATGCTTTTGGAAATGTGGTAGGAAAAATTTCTAAACTTTTGCTTTTAGGAGGAAAATAGCACTTAAAGCTGGCAAACTTTTACTGCTGCCAGCATGTAGTTGAGTTCTAAATGTGCATTTCGATAAGAAACAAGTAGCTGCTAGTTTTTAATTGTGATGGTCCCGCAGCAGGGACATCAGCACTGTGTGCGTTTGAGCTGGGTTCTCTTTGGGCATTTTTGCTAATAAAGGTTCCAGTTAAAGGCTCAATTCTACTTTCATGTTGGACAAGTGAAAACAAGCAATAAAGCTGCGAGATTAACTTTCATGTTTTTACTTGAATTTGTAGTTCTGACAACTTTGAGAATAAAAATCCTTTTACTACAAACTGAGCAAATATGGTCTGAATATCTTGGAGATGACAATTGTGAATTAACGGTAATTTTTGCACCCATTTCAACATGCCAGGTACTTCACAGCATAAAATAACTACAGTGGCAGCATTTAGTTAGGGTTTATCTATAAATGGTGTTAATAAGCAATGTTGAATTTATGGTGTGTTAACTACCCACATTAATTTGCTATGTGAAAACATCTGAAGCTGATTAGTTATCACCTATAAAGACTTTCCTTTTAGGCACTAGGAGTGTCCACATGGGAACTTAGCAGGAGTACTAAATACATGGTAGATACACACTTAGTCTACCAAATAGTCCTTAGAAAAAAAAAACTCTCCCTATGAGCTTTCAGCCATCAGAACATATTTCTACTAAGCTATTCTGTCTCCTCTGAGAGATGGAAATGTCCAAAGACTATATTGATCCAAATGTTTGTGTAAAGGTTTTATTCTTTAAGATGGTGGTGTTCATTTTTAAAAAGTTTGGGATTCTTTCCCTGCCTCTTAAGTATTGTTCTAATACACAGGTGATTAATTTTGGAGGAGATAGTGCAGACTGACAAGATTAAGATACATTAATACGCCATTAAATGCCATCAGGAGTCAATGAAATCTTCCAGACTCAGAAATTATATAAACTCTAAACGTGTGTGGTTATGATTTCTCCATAATAGAACTGAGGTATCTGTGTACCTTTTGAAGGTGCAGGTTATAGATCCAGGATTAGCTCTAGCTATATTATGTACAGTTTAACTTTTCTTGTACTTCAATTCATTATTTCAAATAGCCTAACATCAATCAATGCAAACACCAGTAACAGGAAAATAAACAAACAAAAAAAACCCTAAAGTCAACAAGCAAAAACCAGTGATGGGAAATATACCACCACGTTAATCCAGCAGATTTATATAGACAAACAGCTCCTGAGCTTGGAAAAAGGTTTGTGTTTGTATTGCTCCCAAAACAATGACAACTTAATGGAAATGCAAGTTTGTGGAATCCTTTCTTCTGGTCCTTCAACCTAATATAGTCTGTAACATTGATGCAGTAAATTATTAATGTAAATATTTGGCTTGTGAAAGATCAATGTCTTTTATCTGAAAGGGATTATCCATTGTTAGAATGAATTTTTGCCATAACTAGAGCATAAAAAAATAATACAAAACTGGGAAGCAAACAAAAATCTGTTACTGCGGTTAGAAAAGTTACACTGAAAAGATTAAGCGTGAATAAATACTTGGAATCTAAATTTTATTTCAATTGGTTTTAGTCACCGTGATTGCTTCAGATCACAAGTTAACTGTACTGTATGAGAGTTTCTTCCTTGCAGTGAGCTCACGTATTTGGGAAAGGTTTCATGGCATCTTGCTGCTGCTTAAAATGTTGTTACCCCTTCTGTTTCCCCCTTCAGGCCCATTATATAGCCATGAATTTGTTACCTTGCTTCACAGCCTATATCTCGCAATAGATTTTTCTTATTAAATATAGTAGCCTTAAAAATGAAACACCAAAATACTATAATGTTTTTTTCACTAAACTCTTTTTGTTGTCTGTCTGACCATGTCTGTTAGTCTTGTGCATTTAAATACTTAATTAATTTTCTTTCTCACAATCTAGTGATGATATTCTTTGGAGTTGATATTTCCACAGGAAAATTCAATTACTTTTGTAGCTCTGAAAGGTGTGTGGCACATAATAACTTTGATAATTAACCCAGTGTTTGGCAGTATATTAAAAGTGCTGTTTAAGGATTGCAGTTCAATTGCTTTTTATTGCAGTCTATGTTTGCAATCTTACAGCTGACTGGCGCTTTTTTTTGTGCTAGCGGTCCTGAGGGATCTTAAATAAAAGGCCAGTTTTCCATAACTGGACAAGAGGATTTTGGTATGTTCCTAGCTTTGCTCACATAATTAATGAAAGTGTATGGTGTAAATGCTAAATAGCATAATAATAATAAGAAGAAATAAATATTTAACATCGAACATAGCACTAAATACTAAGTTTGGCCTACCTCCATGCAGTTACTTGCTAGCTCTAGAAACAAAGATGATTAAATATTGCAATGAGGGAAGTATTAATTATCTAAAACTATTTGGGCTGTGAGGGAAGGGAAATATTAGGAGCAGCTGCTGTGATTGAAATCAATATCGGATGCAAAAATACGTTTTGGGAGTTGGGGTTAAGTTGTTAACAAAATACAAGAAAATTGAATAAAATTCAGTTAAGTAATGGGATTGGTGCATTTCCTCATGACACACTGAAACCAGGGGAAATCTAGTAGAAGCCTTGTCATCTAAATAGAGAGCAATATTTTCTTTGGATGTAAAATAGTAAGATCTGGGTAAAACCAATAGTCTGGCATTTCCTAAAATGTCTTATGGTTATAATGTGAAATAGTGAATGCCCTTCAATAGTAACTGTACCTAATTATTGTGGTCAGACTATTTCTGTTAATGGAAATAAGCTATACCAACTTGGTACCTTCTCAATTACTCTAGGAAGGTGCTTTCCCTGCTACCCTTGATCTCAAGCATGCTCTATCCCCCTCTGTTTTCAAAAGCTTAAGAAAATTGTAGTTCAGAGGCACCACAATTTCTTTTTTATTCATGGACCTTAAAAGTCTAATTATAAAATAACTATTGGTAGTATCTCAGCATGGAAGAACATTAATAAGCCTTACTGGAAAAAGCCCTTCCAATATATTGTTAAGCTTCTTGACAGTTGATCCACCACTCGCCTTTACCATATCATTTTCTGTCTGTGCCTGTAAATACAAATCCTCAGAAAAGGCCATTGATGATGGCTATGAGGCAGAAGATACAGAATGTGCTTAAGCTCTGTTGTTCCTCATGAATTTTGTAATATGAACTAATTTTTGGAAGACGTAATCATAGATTGATGCTCATCTCGGAAGTGAAAACCAAACTAGGAAGGCAAACATTCTCTGCAACATAGAATCATAGAATCCTTAAGGTTGGAAAAGACCTCTAAGATCATCGAGTCCAACCGTCAACCCAACACCACCATGTCCACTAAACCATGTCCCTAAGTGACATCTTGTAGATCAGGACTTCAGCTGGACGTGTTTTACTTCACCCATTCTTCAATGTTAGCTTAGAAGGTTAAACTGCAGAGATCTTAGCTGATGTGTAATGTGAATTTGATATCGCAGTGAATTGTAATTCCTGTATATTTATATTGGAATATTTGCATAAGAGAGCAAGAGAAATTTTCATCATTCTGCGAGTTGCCTGCAAGATACAGTTAATGGTTAAGCAAACACTTTATTTTTACATCTGTTCATATCTTTCTTCAGATAGTCATTTCCATAGAAGTTCTAAAGTGTCAGATTTCTAGGAGGAAAAGATAACTTTCTATCTTAATGACCCCTGAATCTTTATAAAACTTCTTTAGAGAAACATTTAGAATAATCTTTATTCACAGAAATTAATGATCTAGCACTCAATTCTCAATGGTGCTCTTGGGCACAGGAAAGCATTTATGTATTTACTTTTGCTTTAGCGTAAGATAACTCATTTTTAGCCTCACTGGGACAGTCTAAATACTCCTTATTTAATTAGAAAATGACTGTTCTCAACTTGTTGAGGAATATGTAACTGACAGTTATTGATAGCATATATGCCCTTCAGTGAGAGAATAGCATCCATAATTTAAAAAATGATAAAAAACTAAAATAATGTCAGAAATATTTACTTGTTTGCTTTCTCTAGCTGTTCGCTATTATATTCTGTTTGGCAGTTTAGTCTTTCCTTATATTTACTTCTGAAAAATATCACTTTTTATTCTAAACAAACCCCCACGTTTCTGTATTTTCTGTTTTTTTTGGGGGGGATGGGGAGACTATTAGGGAGTTTATGTAGGAGGTAG
>NW_008794951.1:1548579-1589696 GCF_000699145.1 Aptenodytes forsteri
CAACCCAAAACATAGAACATGGGAAGTGACCAGAAGCTTGGCTTGAACGATTATTCAATATTTTTAAGGACTTGTTAAAGAAAAAGGAAAAAATGGCATCTGACACATCCAAGAATAGCACGTTTGGGTTAGTCACATGTCTGAATGCTCCTTTTTGTTTTGCTCTGAAATAAGTGAGCAGCACCGAAGAACTTTTTTTTTTCCCTTTGTTACTGAGGAAAATAGAACAAATAAACAGAAGCTTGGATTTTTACCCCTGGAAGCTTAGTTCAAGAAGATCAGTGTGGTTTGCAAGATACTGAACTTGTTTCAGCAGGTATTTTACTCCCATGACTTTGTTCAGGTAATGTTACTGAAAGTTTAGGCTTAGAAATCTTGCAGAAATGAGACTCCCTGTATCCTTACGAGGTAGATCTACCTTGTTTCTCTCACTTTGCAAACTGGGAAGTTGAAAACAGAGAGCTTACTGAGCACAATATAGAGCCAGTGAGTAGCCAGGCTAGGAATATAATTCAGGTGAACAATTAAGATCAGTGATAGCCTTTTCATTAACTGCTTGTGGCCAGAGTATTGCACCAGGAGTGCTGGCTTCTACTTACTTCCCTGACCAGTGGGCAAGGACAGATGTGCAGGTGACAAACTGCTCTAGCAATTGGGGGGGGGGGGGGGGTCATTGTTATTGCTAAGGTGTTGTCAGAGGAACTTCCCTTTGCTATTGTCAAATGAAGGCATTTCTCCTAGCTCTGTAGTAAAATGGGCAAAGGATATTTGAAATGAACCAGTTATATGTAATTTATTAGTGCAAGTCAAAACTCCCTTTCCCTAATTTGCTTTTTCCTTTGACATAAACATGTAGCCTATGCAGATTCAAACTTTCTTGCAATTCAAGCAGCTTCTACAATGGAAGAATAAACCTCTTAACAAGATTGAATTTGCTATTGTGCAAGTTACAAGCTGAACAAACAGAGATTGGGCAAGTTTCTGTTCATTCATGTGCCTCCTTTAAAAAACAAATACCAGTTTAATATAAATGGAAATGAGGGCAAAGTTAGTGTGAACGTAAATCTTGATCTATTGTAACCTAATAAAGAAAGCCACACTCTTCAGAGTCTAGATAAATGAAATAAAGTTATAGGGTGGCTTTGGGGTTTTTTTTAATAAGCATACGAATCATCACTTTTAGCTAAGATTTTTATCCTTTTATTTGCTCGATGTGATTTTGGAAAAAGCCATTATCTATGGAAAAGCAGTTATTTGTCTCAAAAGAAAAGCACATCACCCTCTTGAATGATGTATAATTGTTTCTGGGGAAAGATAAAAATAATGTTGCAAAATGTTTGAAAAGAAAGTTTCCTAGACGACTTCATAAACTTTTAATATTTATATAACCTTTAAGCAGCCAAGAGACTATGCCTAGTGACAGTCAACTAACAGCTTGACCTTTATTGAATGGAAGAATGGTAGTACACTTACAGGAGTTTCATTTCAACAGCAACCTAATGTTGAATTTCTTTGGGCTATTAATGTACAGTAAGCACACTGAAATTCATCCTAAGCCTGGAATGTAATATTTCCATTAAATAAGTCCTGCAAAACTACAGAATAGAGGGTTTAAAAAGCAATCAGCTTCAGATTTCTGAATTCTATTTTGATGATCTTGCTCCTAATTAAATGTGAAATGTCAACTTTTAAAAAAATATTAGAAGGGGTACATATGCAAATTAGCTGTTACCACATCCAAAATCTTTATGTTAATCAGCAGTTTGAGAATTTGTATGTGTATGCAATGTCTAAACACACTGTGTCATTTTTTTTCTGCCTCTTATAGAGGAATTCATCATACTGTCGTATCAGTTAGAAAGAATTATCAGTGAGCTTGAAAGATTGAGATTAAATACTTTCAAAATGCTTCAACTGAGATGTTTTTCTCAAATGTACAGCAGAAGGACAAATAATATTTGAACTTCACTGGGTCCTTTGTAATGTAGGTTTGAAACATAGTAAAGCTGTTATTCCCAGTATGAGGCTAGTTTTAAGTAGCTATTGCTAGTTCAGGATGCTAGTACCTAGGCGAATATCAAGATCTCTGTAGTTTCCTTGATCAAAGTGTCAAGAATGTGGTTGTGAGGTGTAAGGAGACAGATACAGAAACCATTTGTACGGTTTGGGTTGGTGTTTGGGGTTTTTTCTTGTTACTTTGTTCAAATACCCCTATAATACATGGCTTTAAGGGTTTCAATAGCTTTGACAACTCTGTTTTTCCTGAAATCAACTGGAATTTTATTGTTGACTTGGGAGCTAATAGACTACCCTTTATTTTAAGGTATAACATAAAGTTAGGTTCCCCTCTGAAGAAACACCATTGCAACAACAAGAACACCATAATATTTTAATTTGAATGTTGCACTGTTTGTGGACACTAGTTGGAATTCTTCTGAAATCTGACTGGTGTTGCCCAGCACAGTCTGCTAGAATAGACCGCACAGGGACCGCGATCTAAGTTTTTCTGTTGTTTGGTTTTGTTGGGGTTGGGTTTTTTTGTCCTTTTTTTTCCCTTCTATAATGTTGTTTCTATTGAAAAAGTAGCTTTTGTTCTCTAATTGATTTTGGGCACAAAGAAAACATTATTTCTTCTGTTTGTAAGACCCAAAAGAAACTTGTCATTTGGGCAAATAATTGAAATACGGATTTTCTTGGGGGTTTTTTTGGTTTTGTTTTTTCCGAAGTGAGGAATCAAATCCAGTTATCTACCCCTCCCCTGACTTTAAAACAAACTGTTCTAATTCCAAATGGAAATATCCAAGATCCGATTCTTTCCATCAGTTCCACTTTACAGAAGATGTCTGTCATCCGTAGAGAACTCAACTGGTCATGGAAGAAATCCCATGCTTTTCTCAGCTCTTTATTTGATGTACTGTTCTGAGGTCTTCTGTGGAACCACTTTTCATTTGTGATAACTCCAGTAACATAGTACATACTTATTAACAGCTGAATTACTTCCATTTTTCAATATCTTTAATACTTACGTGTGAGTGTGATAATCTTTGAGTGATTTGATCTCCATTTCTGTCAGTACTTTTGTTCACTGCCTGAAAAAAATTCTCACATTTTACCTGGTTACCTTTATGGATAAAAAGAATAATAACATATGGCATCCTTTAGTTAAGGAAATACATCATTTAGCCTGGCTGGCTTTTGTGCTTTTGAAGTTCTAGCAGTACCATGAAACTTCAGCACATCTTCAAAATCTGTTTCTCTGATTAAATGTTTTAAAATGTAGCTTTTACCTGTGTATCCAGCTGCTCATCTCCCTTCCATGTACTTAAGGTGTAGTAGGGCTTCCTGAGAAAGACTGTTTAATCCAGGTACTGTTGACAAAGACTGATTTGGAGATGGATCCAGAAAACTTCTCTCTGTGTTTCTCTACAGCCTAGAAATTGAAAGGTTTTCCTTTCTGTTAGTTCCACTTTGTAATGATAGCCAGGCAGGTTTATTTTTGCATAATCTGTTTTACACGCAACTCGAGAAAAGGTTTTCTCTTAAGTTACAGGGGAAAAAGAAAAGTCTTAAATATGTAAGAAGTCCTTATCTAATATTCTTGTTCAAGGTGACATAGGCGCTTCCACTATGAACAGAAAGGCCTTTCAAGAATTATCACACACTTGAATCTGATGTCAAAATAAATTAGTGAAAATGAAATATTGCATGAATGCTGATACAGCAGTGGTATTCAGAATAAAAAATAAAGCCTTGTTGCACTGAAATCTTGAGTACTGTTCTGGTCTTCCTGGACGTGGTGACAGCAGAGCAGTACAGAGCAGGTCAGCCGCCTTACAGGGAAAGACTAAAAAGTCTGAAACTCTTCACTTTGGAGGGAAGAAAAGCTGAGAGCGCTATAGGGTAGAGATCTACAAAATCACAGAGGTGGTCGGTAAGCTGAATACAGAACAGTTGTTGACTTCTGCAACAGAAGAACTCCAGACGCTCAATGACGCTAGTAGGAGAACAGCTTAAAGCAGATGGCGGGGGAAGATTTCTTCAGCGATAGGTAGGGTTAGTGGTTCTGCTTTCTGGAATTTGCTGTTCCAGGAGGCTGTGGAGGCAGACAGCATCAGCAGGTTCAAAAAACAAGCTAGGTTTATGGACAACATTTATAAATGCATACTAAAGGGACTGGGCAGAATTATTCCTGCTGTTCCTCTTCTATTGTTTGTATCCAAGACAGACTCCTGGGCTAGGTAGACAATTTCTCTGGCTCAGAGCATTTCTTACACTCTTGCATATTCCTTGAGTGTGATAATCAAGGTAAAGAAGAGGTTTCCTGCCATCTACTAGAACTTCTTAATTTGTGATGCTCATAGTAATCCTAGATTAAGTCACTGAAACAAATACCTCAACTGACTTATGATAAAACTGTTAGTTTTCTAACTTTTGAATGATCAGCACTTCCAGTCTTGAAGCCTGTATTCTATATATTCTATTCTAAAGGGAGCTGCTGTCTATTGAATTTAACTGACTGGAGTATCTTTATAATACCTCACACATCCTCTAGCTTTCATTTTGGGG
Organism: Aptenodytes forsteri; assembly: GCF_000699145.1. Classification (NCBI taxonomy): domain Eukaryota; kingdom Metazoa; phylum Chordata; class Aves; order Sphenisciformes; family Spheniscidae; genus Aptenodytes; species Aptenodytes forsteri. The sequence continues at coordinate 1,553,146 of NW_008794951.1, forward strand.
AGTAAAATGTCATGAAGAGGACGGAATCGCATCACCTTCTAAAATCAGGGATTTCCAAGTAGGAGAATAAGCCCCTTGTGTAACTAGGGACTCTTATGAATGGTATGTTGCCATCTATTTACCATTATGACTTCTGCTGAGATGAATATCCATGCACCCTGAGCGAGCATATTGTTGGTTCTGAGGATTGCACGGGGAGTCTTGGGTGAGCCGCCCACTTGGCCCATTTTGGAATTGGCAGTAGTGTCTGTTGGTAGCTCAAGCCTCTTCTTGCTCTCATTGAGAAAGAGGAGAAGCTAAGGTCAGCTGAAGGTTGTCTGGATAGAAGCAGGCTGGATGTAAAGTGATTTGGTATTTTTTTTTTTAGTTACAAATTCTGCTTTCTCAGGATGCATTTGGCTTTCATATAAATCTTTGCAGAGAGCACTTTGAACAGCCTTTAGGAAAGGCATCCCTCTGCATGATCTGAGTTGGGCCAAACTTGGTTTTGTCAAGATGCTCTGATCTTTTAGGATTAATAACTTTAAGAAAAGCACTTAATTTGTTTTGTTACTTCATTTCATGCTACCTAGTTCATATAATTTAAAATGTTTAATAAATCAGAAGGCCAGAAGAAAGTAATACGCATTGCTTTTGCAATTGACCTTTCATTACTTTGGCTTGCACTTGTAGACCTCCAACATGTAGCTAATGTGCAAGCCCTTGAGGGACTAATGACTACTTATATGAATAAATATTTACTAGGATCAGAAGCAAAACTTTGTGCCACCATAATCCTGATTAAGAGCCTTCATTTTGATTCACACATACTAACCCTGTGCTGATCCTGCTGTCTTCAGTGAAATGATGAGTGAATATAAAGTCCTATTTACATGTATTATATGCGAAGATAGAGCCAATGGAGGGCATATATCTACATGTACTTATGTGCTTTATAAAACTTATTTAAAAAAAAAAAACAACAAACAAAACCCCCAAACCCAAAACATACAGGCAATTCTGAAAATCCTGTTGAGTTTCACATGCATTTTTAAACACTTAATGGTTATGAAAAGTCTTGACCTAAAGCCCCAGCTGACAAAATTCTTAGGTCAGGAAGATATCATGTCATTTGTCTGTAAAGTGCCAGGAATACTCCTACTGCTAGACAAATAGGAGTAACGAGGGAAAATGCGTGATGAATAAGATGCACAGGTAGAGTTCTTGAAAGCTGATGTGACTTTAGCACACACAAATATTGAAAATGGGAGCTTTTTCATTCGTGCGAAGTAGGGTACAAATCACTGTCAGAACAAAATCGTGTGCAGTTAGCTTGCTTCCCCCACCACCTTGTAAATCTCTATGCACAGCTTAAATGTATATACTGCCAGAAGTTCAGCACTAAAAATACTGTAAAAGTTGCTTGCTAGTTTTTCACATGTTAGTTTAACTTCGATATTTTTAATTCATAGGGGTTTTAATTCATGACTATATTAATACCTACAGTACCTTCAATTAGCCTTTGAAGACTCATCAACAACTGTAATTGTAGTTTAAGATTACAATCCCGTGTTTCCCTGCAGGAAAATGCAGCTAGAGCTCTTTAAACTTCCTCCGTTGCTTATACATGCCTGGAGGAAAGCTGGTCACACCTTTCTAATGCAGTCCTTCTCTATCTATGGATAGAGAAGTGTCTATTGCCTGCCGTGCTCTTCATTGCAGTGATGAAATCTGACTCCTAGAATCAAGAAGTTAGCTTTATCTTCCCCTTCAATATGCTTATTAAAATGAACTAGAGGTTAGTTCATTTTAAAGGCCTGAAGAAGGATTATTAAGGAGCTGATTAAGTCAATTAGGCTGCTTAGGGAATCCTTTTTGCTGTGTTGTTGTTAGCCAGGAACCTTAATAGGACAATTAGGATTAATTAAAATCAGCCTGATTGATTAGGATATATAAACCTGCATGTGAGGCATAATTGTGTGGTTGTGTTTGTGCAGTCTGTGAAGGGGAGGCAGCGGATGCTGAGGTTTCTGTTTCTGAAAATATTATCTGTATGCAGATATAAGAGCAGGTTTCTTTGAGGGGGCAATTAGTTGTGATAGTGGTGATACCACATCAGTGAAATCAAATTTTCTGCATATTCCTATTGAGATTGACAGGACATGAGACTGAACAACAAAACAACAAATGAATTTTGCTGTAGATATATGTAAAATGACATGCGTGTGGAAAAATCCTTAACTTTGCCTGTAGAATGGTGTGCTTTAAACTGACTATGATCACTCGGAACCAAGGAACAGCGATAGTTTCATGAAAATGGTAAGGTGAGAGAGGAGGGCTCCAAAACCGGACGATCTGTACTGCCTTTTGTAAGAGCCTCTCTCTTTCAGTGGACAAAAGCTCCCAAGATAGGTGGCTGAGCTGTCATCAGAAATCAGCTTCTGCATGCATAATGACCATCAGACTGTGCTTGTGTCTTCTGGGTGTTTTTAAATGGATGATGTCCAAGAAAATGTGAACGTTCTGTAATGGCTGTTTTAAACCGTGCCAATACCACAGTTAATAGATGCAACCGTGTGCTCACGTAATCCTGGGATCTTAACATTTTTCAATGAGCTACAATTGTCTGTATTCAAACACATGATGGGAAAGAATGTGATTGGGAATGGTCACGTGGCTTTCCATCCGCTGCTGAAGGTAGTAGGGTGTTAAGTCCCTTGCTCTTTCAAGGACCAAGCAAGATCTCTTTTCATTTAAAGCATGACTTTGCTCTTGCCTGCTTTTCATACATTGATTCATTTTGGTAACTTCTGGAAACTTTTCATATCCGATGTCTTGCTCCGTCTCTTTGAAATAGCTTTCTTCTAAAGGAAACTGATCTACTGTGGAAAAAGTTATCCAAGGAACATGCCTTAAAGCTTCCTCTCTTTTACTACCAGTGAACATAAGTAGCTCCAGTATTTGTTCTGTTTCTTTATCCAAGATTTTCTCAGGCATTATCTATGTGGGAAAACATACAGAGGCTTCACTACACATCAGCAAGGCTTTAATCAGCAGCAGCATTTTTTTTGTTCTAAGCAGTTGGATCCTAGGCAAGTCTCATCAGTTAAAATTTCTTTCTTCAAGTGCTTCAAAAGAAGCTGTTATTTATTAATGATGGAGAAAATGAACTAATCTTTCAAAACAATACTTATAAGCATCTCTTCACTTACTACACTGCTGACCTAGTGCATGTCTAGGTAAATGTGCTATCTCAGGTTTTATTATTCCTCTTACTGGAAGGATCCATTTCCAAGACATCTTATTCCATCTTATTAAGGAATGTCTTTAAATATTATACCTCAGATGTCAGTCCAGAGCAGAATCAGCTTTTCACATTCCTATTTGAAAATGTTGAGGTTCTTTACTTATATTTCATGCTGTTAGGAAATACCAGAGGAATCCCTGTTTTCAATAAATAGCATTTAGCAAAATTTACGATTTAACTAAATAGCATATTATCCTGTGGCATGTACTGTCTGAAGTGATCAACACAGTCCTGGGGTGTCTCTTAATCTGCAGAGTTTCTGCTCTTAAAGGCATTGATAGGTAAGGAGAAAGACAGATAAGCAGGAGATAATCGTGTCACTGAAAAAAAATCTCATACTCTTTTAATCCTGAAAAAAATGTTTATGTATGTCGGGGCTAATACTCAGTAAGACTATCCTAGCTCCGTAGTCTAAGAAGGCAAAAGTAATCAGCCGCAACATTCTTTTTTTCTTTTTTAAATTATATTGGAGTAAATCTTAGTAGAATCCTCACAACTGCAAGATATTAAGAAGATACTAGATGTCATCTATTTTTTTTTGTCTGCTTTCTAAAATCTCATATTATTCTGAGAAGTTCCTGCATATTGTCATAAAACGCCTCAAAAGTCATAAAGCCCTTTCAGGGATTGTAATTGCGGTAGTCTCTGGCAATAAGTAACCTTTTTTTAAGTCTTTCTAAACTTTAAGTAAATCCAAATAATAAAATAAAAGCCTAAGAAACCACATGTATGTGGTATCCTGCTCCCAGCTTTCATTACTGTTGCACAAAAAGATTATAGAAAGCTTTAGTACTTAATTCCCTTAATATTTTTATATATATATTTTTTTTTTTTAAAGCCACCTATCATTTTCAGGACTTTATTTAATCTTAAGCATACTCACCTAGCTTTTTGAATAAACAGTATCTGCCCTAAACCCTGAACTATTAAAAAATATAAATTTACATAATATAATACAAATTAATAACTTAAAATTACCCGTTTTCACCAATAGGTGGTGGTGCTAGCTGTTTCTTTATCTTTTGGCAAAGCTGCAGCAAGGAGCCCTTGGCCCCTGGCAGCCTGCTTTCTGCAGGTACCACGGCTGCAAGAGGAAATGCAGGCCCTGTGAAAGGATGAACGGTGTTACGGTGCTGGAGGAAGATACAGAAAATACTATCCGTCTAGCTCTCCAGGCTGCTTAGAAAGCAGCTCCCTCTGTTTTCAGTTGTTGTTGCAATGTTTTCCATTGAGGAAATGGTCTTCTGAGAACGCTGCCTTGTCATCTGGCCTCTCCCTTCGTTACCAGTTGCCAGTTTGAGGTGGGGATAGTAGGTTGTGTGTGTGCATGTGCAGTGAATGTTTAAATTCTAAGAACAAATCAATGATCTGTGAATGGTTAAAAGACTGGGAAAGAGGAGGCCTTTGGTGGGGGGGGAATCAACTTCACAGTAGGTAAGTTACAATGCAGAAAACGTATCGGAGTAAAAACAGTTGAGCACAGGAGAAAATGAGAAAGAGACATTGTTCCTCACTTGAATTCTTCCTTTGAGGGAGAAGGGGAGCTTTGTTCATGGTTCAGTTTGAAAAAGTGTTTATTTGGCCCAGGATATAATCTGGAGTCAGTAATATCACAACTAGAAGACAGTCTGATGGGTGCCACGCAGGCTTAGCTATAGGCCTTGCGTTATAATAAGCAGTTTCAGTTAGTCATGAGTTCCTCTAAAGGAACAAATAAAAGTTGACACTGAAGAACAACTTAAAACGTGCCCATAGCAAGGACCACGTTTTTAAGTTTGCATAACCATCATTAGAACCTGTGATAATGTGACACAAGAATTCTCAATGCTAAATAAAGCATCAAGAGTACAAGTACCACTGCATTCATCATCTGAGTGGTTTCGTTGGTTGGTTGGTTGTTTTTGGTCGGTTGGTTTGTTTGTGGGTTTTGCTTGGTTTTGGGTGGTTGGTTTGTTTGTTTGTCTTTTTAAGTTTTCTCCAGTCTTCTCCCTGTATCTCTGGCCAATTTGCTTGCCTATTTTTCTGTGGTCTGCTCTCACTGCAAGGAATAAGATAACTCCTGACTGGCAGCCAGCAGCTTGGAGTGAGAATTCTCATTTGTCACATTCTGCTGCCAGCTGCCAAGTGAGATATGCAAAACCTCATTTCAGAAAGTTCCAGTATTGTCAGATTCTCTTGGCTGCTAATGTCTTTCATTCTATTATTTTGGAAGGGAAAAAAACTTAGGTAAAATGTTTGAGCTTCTTTGTTTTTCCTTTGGAAGAAAGAAAAAGGGAGAGAAAAGATGGAATTTTATTAAAGATTAAATGAGAAAAAAAAACCCTATTTCTAGCAGTTATACTGGTAGGTAATAAGTCTTTAATATGCATATAGACACTGTAATTACTGATGAGGTTCAAACATGCAGTTCTCGGTGCCAAAGCATCTAACAACTTGAGCTCGTGCCTGACTGCTCTGAACTAAGCTTATAGAAACGCTTGCTAGACATATTCTAGCGTTTCATGCTACCACCTTATCTTCTTTAAGTGCTTCTCTTACACCTGACACTGGACCTAAAGACGAGCTTTAAGCATTTTTTGGCCTGTCTATACTTTTATATTGAACTGGCCGGATTTTTATTCTGTCTGGTTTTTTCGTGGCTTCAGCTTTCTGAAAGATTATTTCCTACCTTTAACGCCAACTTTTGCTCTTTTCCAAGTCTTTCTAGATGAGTGCTGTGCTTTCGTCCTGCCTCTCTGATGTGATGTCCTTAAGTAACTGTGTAATAGCCTTAAGTAACCATGATGCTGCCAACAACTGCAACTCCGCTTGACCTTTTTCGGTGTTTATGCGGTCCATTTCATAATCTTTTTGGGAAGCATCCTACAGGGTTTCACTGATCTCAGTTTGCTCTGGAGTGATTCCTGATATCACTTTGTTAATCAGAACTATCTGCTGCTCAAAACAACATTATTGAGCTGACAATAATGATAGTAAGGCATCAATTGTTACAGTTCTAATGATAAGTAAAAATTGAGTTCCCTTTTAGTTCTTTTTTTCATCACTAAACTGAGCGATAAAAGAGTTGTCAAAGAAAGCTTTCTAGTAGTTGTTAAGTCAGAACAACCTCTGGATGTAATCCCTGACTAAAACCTTACCAGATGACTTTCTGACAGCCCCCTGATTTCAACAAAGTGTTGTTAACATAACAGCATTAAAATAATGTTACCAAACCTGTCTTTCACCCACGTAGTTCAAGATGGGACGCTACCTACAAATGCTCAAGAAAAAGCAGCAGTGAAGGAGAATTTGCAACACTGAAAGGTAGAATTGAGCAACAATGGTTGAGAAGATGGCAATCTAGGAGCAGTTGATGGCTTGAAGTGCACAAATCCTGATGAAGTGTGGTATTGGCTAAAAAGAAGTAAAATACGGGGTCCTAACAGCACTTCTGTGGCTATAAGCATTGATAAGGAATAATGCATTGAACCAACATGGATAATATGTCGATTGTATAATGTATCTTAGAAAACATAATGTTTAACAGTTAAAGAATGATTTTTCTTATAAGCAGTTAAGTAAACAATAGCTGTTTTTACAAAGACAGCTCTCCACAACAAATGTGGAGAGCTAAACAGCATCTATCAGTGTGTTTTGGTTTGTGGGTTGTTTTTTTTTAACAGGGACGGGTTTAAATATGTTTATATATACAAGACTTGCACGTATACCAGTGGAGTTGAGGGAGTGTATACACATACGTACATGGGAGCAGGACTGAGTTGTGGTTTTACGCTTTAAGATTAAGAAAAATAAAAGTGCCTACCTTGAAACTCTCCAAAGATTTTTATTAAAATACTTCCATGGAAGAAGATTTTTTTTTTAATACAACTGCTATTTTTTATTCTGTTCTCTAACACACGTACAAGTGTGTTTCTTTATCAGTTTCGAGTTTCTCTGATCTTTAGATTATTAACTGCAGGACTTAGCTTTGGGCTAGATTCTGGCACGTGTAGTTTCACTGCAACACAATGATACCACCTCTGGCTTAGGAGGTTCCTGAGCTGCACTGGAGCCTGGGAGATTATACCTGAAAAGAGTCATTATATAGTTATTTTATTCTTAACTTCTTTCCCAGACATAAGTTGTTGGCTGCTGTTGGATTTGAGATACTAGACTAGATGGACTTTGGTCTATCTCAGTATGGTCATTCATTTAATCATCTAATAATTTATTCCCAGATATGCTCAGCTGAAAAAACAAAAGCAATTACAGAGAGAGTAGCAGTACATGAGCTGAGCAAAGTTAAAAAGGATCAGATCCTCAATATGTAACATAATGCATACATGTTTCAAAAGTAATTAAGAAATATATGAAATTTTGCCATAATATAGATTGGTTTATGCATTTAAGGCTGTATAATATTTGCTGGAAGTTACAGTACATTAAATTAAACATTAAGTGTTGAATTGGCATCTGCTTCATAACTATGCTAATATACTGTTCTCTAAGCTTCACATGAATCTCCTGAGGACTTAAAATTCAAGAATATTGTATTTCATTTGTGGTGGTATGATTTTGACGAAATGCCATTGAAGTTAATGTAACCACTGCTTTCTTCTAAAAACACATGCAAAAGACAGCTATGCTTCTTTTATGAATTGGTGTTGGCTTTACTCCCAAGCTCAGGTATACTTCGCCATCCAAAAATGAAGACAGGCTTTTTAATATGAGTAAGCTCAGAAAGGCGATTGACTAGATGTGCAAGTGGAAGAGACTGTGAACATGGGAGCTTATCGCAGACACATCACAGTAAATCAGACAAAGTCTGAAAGAGCCCTGAAAAAAATTAGTTCCAAGAAAATTCTAGAGAAGATTTTGGATTTGGTGCTGTGTAGAAGAGGGCTAGCAATAAAAGCAAACAACCCAACCCTGTATTAATCTGTTCTTGCACTCATGAAAGTGAAGCATCACTGCAATGTTGTCTATTTAGAAATAACGTACCAAAAAAAAAAGTGATATATTACATGATTTTTTTTTAATTATTAATATCATTTTTTCATAGTCCAGAATAAGGTCGTCTTGGAGAATGAGGTTGTCTTTTGGCATTTGGTTGTTTGTTGTTTTGGTTTTGGTTTGGTTTTGTTGTGGGGATACTGGGGGGTGGGGGGGGGAGGTGTTGCTATTTTGTTTCTTGTAAGTGAATTTAGCATTCACAGAAGTCTTTCTAGAAACACTGACTAAATGTACCATGATGAGAATATGTTTCCCCAAATCTCTATCCTCGTCTGGAATGATCTATCTCAAGGATGAAGTCCACTAAACAATTACAGTTTGTTGTCTGAGGGTGCTGAGCTTCCTCTAGATGCTCGTGTCACCATTTCTGTGCTTTCTGTAGCATTTTCCATTCCTGGGAGCCAGCAGAGGTTTGCAGTTGAGAAATATTGCACTCTAAATTGACTTAAAGACTAAGTTGGTTTCTAAATCACAATTGCAGCAAATATTGGTTGGTCACTGTTCTTGGGACTCTTAAATTTTAGCAGTGGTTTGGGTTTTTTTTTAGCCTTTCAACTGTCTCGGATTGCTGATAATCATCTTAATTCATATCAGATCTAACTTATTTTAATGGCAAAAAAAATACATGTCAATTAGAAAGAATGAGAACTGATGTGGGCTACTGCTCTTCTGTATTTAATGCTCTATTTTGGTGTGTCTATTTAGGCAAGAGTACTCAGCATAATGTTTTGAATGAGAATAACTACTCAAATTCATGTTTAATAGTTGCTTATTTCAAGATCTTGGTAAAATTAGACTGCATTTTCAAAAGGGAAGTATAATATATAAAAAAGAGTTCTTGCCCATATTTTCTTTGAAAAAATCTCCTTTTTCCTTGCATATGGTTTCACTCCCGTATTATACATCTTCTTCACATATTTATTGAATCCTATAATCAGTTTACCCAGATCTTAGAATATGTTCCATAGAGAGATAAAGATATTGGGGCTAGCTATTAAGAATAATGAGAGTAACCTTTAGTTGCTGATCTGAAGAGGAAGATCACATTTGATACACTCATTTCTGGAGGTACGTCTGAATGTGTGGATCCTTCTTCACTTACTGAAGGTCTTCTCTTTTGTGTTAGAAAAAAAACACAACTGTTGTTTCCTGTAAATTCTTGAAGGGCTCATCCATGGTAAGGTTGCTAACGTTGCCTTCCTTACATCCATTTCTTAACGTTAATTTTTCATGTTTCTACAATGGTCTTCTGCACCTGGCATGCTTGTTTGGACTAGCTATAACATTTTTTCCCAGGAGGGATTTTTCTTTCATGTACATCCCGCTTCAGATTTTCTTCTGGTAGTGGCATCTGTCAGAGATCAAAGAGAGGATTAGTTCTCTGTACTTCCTCAGATAAGGACATTTCATGGAGGAAAAGTATTTTATTTACTTATGGCTGAAAAGTAGCAAATGATAAAGTTTTGTAATAGCTTTATTATAATTCTGCCTTTAGGATGAATTATCAGTGTTTACCAGTTCATTACCAAATGAGCCATTGCAATGGACAAATAGACTTGGGCTCCCAGAGAAGTCTTCTGAGTCCTCTCGTACCGTTCAGTGGGACTTGTTTGCTATTTCTATTAAAATATTTTCTTGCCTAATTTTTATGAAGTAATTCCAGAGGTGAAAACTAGGACTGAAGAAATTGTTCTTGGTTGTTTGAAGGAGACTAAGAAGGAAAGGCAGATCTTTCTGTACACAATCATACCAGAAGAAAACCAGCTTTGAATGTTCCCTGCCCAACCCCCCACCCCACAAAGAAAAAAAAGCAACAGCCGACACGTGTATGGGAACAGGTCTTAAGCCCAGATGTGACAATTTACAAGAGAATTGCAGTGTTTTGCAAGTTCATTGCACGTGTGAATCACAGTAAAAGTGATGTCAGCAGCTTTTTTAATTACTTCAAAGGAAAGTGGCTAAAGAAAAATTAGACAGGGGAAACTAGAGTGGTACCCACCATAAAGTGGTGTATTGTAACAGAAACGGATCCAAGAGCAACAGAATTTTGGAGATAGTTGTAGTTGCCAACATACCCAGTTGTTTTGTCCCAGGATCCAGGTTGCCAGCTCACAGTTGTATTGGGAATTCATGGCATCTTCCCCCCCCCTTTTCTTTTTCCTTAAAGCCTCATCTCCTGAAGTACTGTGAACACGCCTGTATCTTTTTGAACTTAAAACCTAGTAAATAACACTGCTATGACAAGCTAATCTCCCTCGTTATGCTAAAAATCTTCTTGAAAATGCAATATGTGAGTAGTGCAAAAGAATTGTGGTTTCTCAGAAGGTCAAGACTTTAGAAATTCTCAATTTTAGTAAGCCTGTCTTACTGCCTTCATTGTGACCTGACCTCATAACTTGGCAATATTGGCAGATCTACAATCTAGAATACGGTATCGTGCTCCTTCTGTTAGAATAAAAATAACTTTCTCTTTCCAGCAGCAGCAGCAAAGCAGGCAGAAAGTATCTCTCTCAATAATAATCCAATGTGGTCGAATGACTTGGTCCCTCCCTAAGTCTGATACAAACACGTAACCTCATTTTAGCAGGAGTGCTTGAGATGCACCACTCGTCATGCTGCTAGAGATACCTCATTTCTCACTGTAGTTTGCCCTTAAGGTTTGGGGAGGGGGGGAAAGAGGGAGATTGGTTTCAATTTCACTAAATTGATACAATTTAGTCAGCATTCAATGCAGTCTTTGTTTACGGAGTTGGAAGTCTGGTAGTGCCATATAAATGCTACCGAGGTTTGCAGAGACAAAATGTGCAGCTATTTAAATAGAGTGATGGTGTGAGCTTATATGGTGAACACTAAAGAACCAGAGGTGATCACATCTTAAAGGCTGTTCATTCTTCCTTTGAACACTCCGCTGTGATGTGGAATTTATAGCTTTGAACAGTTGCTGAAACGCATTTGGGAAGCCTCTTGATGTTTGTGGTGTTAATAGATTCTGCCCTGGTGTTCAGTAACTCTGCATTTTAAAATTTGACCCTCCACACGGCGCAAGTCATTCAAGAATTTTGTACCGCTAAATGTCAAAGTTCTGTACGTTCTTCACAGTTCTTGTACGGTTTCCTTATGGAAAGTATCTAAACCTGACTGTGCTGTTGAATGACTTTCAGAGTAGAATGTCATTTTGTACATCTGGTGTTCCGTTTAATTGTCATCAGACTTTGGTTTTCAACAAGATAATTGCTGAGCTGTCTTTGGTGCTTTGAAAAATAAGTTGTCTTCAAATCTATTAACGTTGCTCAAATATGCACTTTTCTGAAAACATGTTTCCTGTCATAAGGCTTCAGTGGCATAGAGCAAGTTAAGAGTTTATCAGGCTATTATCGTCACAGATGAGAAAACAAAGCGTTACAGATAAGTCTTATGAACGTGACTCTCCTCTTGGATCACCGTGGAAATTGAGAAGCCTATTTCATTTATGTTCAGGAAATTAAACTAATAGGCATACTAGATGAATAGGATGCCACTTTTTGACCTCTTTCCTAACTTTTCCCAGCAGAGCAAACCAAAGGATTAGTTCTCAGGCCTTGCTTTACTTATATTGTCTAGTCACTGAACAATGAACCCCCAAAAGTTGAGAAAGCAAGAAAAAGATGGTTTCTGTGAGACTCGGTGACTGCTTGCTTTGTCCTTGAAGCATCATCTTCTGCAATGAAAGATCTTATTGGAGGAAGACTGGCTGGGTGAGAGCCTGCCTCCCTTTTTCTTCCTGAGAGGCACTTTTTGTTCTGTGGAGGAACCAAGTAATTCTGGAAATATGCAGGGAGTTATTTGTATCTTTCAAAAGTGGATTTGGGTCCCTGTGGTCCAAATATTTGGAGGAAGAATGAGTTAGCTCTCTGTAGAACCTCTTCCAACTCCCTTACCTCTCTATAGAATCTCTTCATCTCTTCTTTCCCTCCTATGTTTTGTGGTACCTTACACGTAAGCTTACCTTACTGCTAACAGAAGCAACCTTTTGGCTTTTTCCTGGCGGGACATGTGAAGGTCAGTGCAATTCCTGTAGCTTGTTGCATATCGGGCCATGGGATTAAGCTGCAGCTGGGCCCACTGAGCTTTCTCGTGTGGCTTACTTGAGCGTGGGACCTCTGGCAGATAGATGCGTGTCCCCTGGCTGCTCTGCAGTGTTGCTGTCTCTCTCCAGCTTTGGTGCTGGGCTGAGGAACAGGAATGTGACAGGAAACAGGAGTGGGAAAGAGTGAGATGCTGGCTAATGAAATTGTGCTGAGTCTGGTGAGATGGGTTGAGTTCAGGGGTAGTTGTCTAGTGCTTGACTTTGCAGGTATCTTAATGAGGTGGAAGGCAGCTCTGGAAAACCAGAGCTATAATGTTAGAATTCATTATAAAGGAAGAAACACTAGCAAGGTTACTCATCAGAATTACCGTCTGGCAATCTTTTCAAATGAGATATACACCACGAAAGGACTTCTAGTAATTTCAGTTGAAAGGTAGCTCTATTGTAGCATTACAGACTAAACCGCCCAATTAGGAAAGAGGAGCACCTCACTTTTCAGAAACATGCTGATCTGGCAGACTCCTTTTACAGTTGTTTGTGCAATGCAAGAACAATTCTCTAGCTAAATATTGTCATAAAGAAATCATTGCAGTGCAATACTGTAACTTAAGTATCTATGCTGCCAAGTGTCCTTAATTCTGGTTTTTTACTTCTACATTATTACAGCATACTTTCATAATTATAATATGTTCATAATTATCCATTGTGTACACTGAAGTCAGACTTTGTCTGACTTTAATGTGTACAAGAACTTATGTTTTAAAAAGAAAGTGTTTGTGTCAGATTTATAATGCAAGACCACAGTATTTTGAGAATAGGGCTACACTTCTAAATTATAAAACATGTTTTCTGACTTGGAAAAAAGTGACTAAGTATAAAATATGAATCTTGCACGTTACAGTACTTAGCCATGCAATCGTTATTTGAAATTCTCTTTCACGTCTTTACATTTATATTCATTTGGCTTCCTCAGAATGGACGTGGCTAATGTATTATTAAAGGTTTAAAAATTGGAATCCATGTAGTAAATGTTGATGTGTTTTATGGTTCAACAGAAACTGATGTAGCAATGAACTTTGTGGTATTTGCCAGCCCACAGGTAAAATGCTCATACTATTTTCATTTGCATAGGCGGGCATTGATATGATTTATTTAACTGGGTAATTTTCAGCAGGAGAGCAAGCAATAGCACTTCTTAAAAGGAAATATAATTTAGTATTATAATCATTCTAGAAGCAAATTTACATCCACAAATAATGCACGCAATTAACAACGTGAGTTAGGTGTCAAATGTTGAGATGCCCGAGCACTCCTTGGATTTTCCTCATAAGCAGAAATAATGCATGGTTTTTAAGGAACAGCTCAACAGATGCAAAAGCTGCATCTTGTTCTTATTCTGGCCTTGTGGGGTTGCACCCGATTCATCGACTGCGGGTTGTTTGTTTTTTTTTTTTTATTCATCCTTTGTAATTTACTTGGACAAGTAGTGGGAAAGGAAGGTGTTGGTATATAAATCTGAATGGCCCTCTGATATCTCTTGTATATCTTGACCATGTGAGGGGAACAGTGTTATACTCATTATAATGGTCTCTCAATGACATGAAGATGTATAATTGCATGTTTCAGTTATCTTTATGCAGTTCCAAAATACAGCTTTATGTAGCTTTATGTAGCTCCAAAATCGTCGAACTCTGTGGATTCTTGTTAGAGTCAATTGCCAAAATCGTCAAACTCTGTGGATTCTTGTTAGAGTCAATTGATCTGACCTCCTGATGCTTAAAAATGTTCCACTCTGCCACGTGCCTCCTGTTAGCAGTTTTGGTCTGACATGGTGACCTAATACTGAAGTTGTTTCAGAGAGATATTGGAGAGTTTCGTAGATTATAAAAACTTTTAGATAAAGAGTCTTTATCTGTTCCAGGGGAGGAGGATAATGTTTGGAACACTGTATTTGTGTAAAACGTGATCATATTACAAACTATGCCAAAGAAAGTTTTGCAAAAGCCTGGGACTGGCATAAAAAGTATCTAGTCTGATTTCTTCACATCAAATTAGAAATTATCCTTATTAAATGTGATCCCTAACTAAGGTTTTCCCAACCCTCAAATCACTGTAGAACATGCTGAATATCTCACAACAGTAAACAGAAAAAGGAAATCAATAGCAACACGCTGTCTGCCATGCTTAGCTAAGATTGTTTTCGGAGTAGACAATGGGAATATGAATATACCACGTCACTTACTCTCTGCAATTACTGTCTTATTTGTACGTTGCGGAAAAAAGTGAATGGAAGTAATAATTAGGAAGCTGGTGAAAACCCTTCAGAAGTCAGGGATGCATTTTGCTGTGGGTGCTCAAATTTCTGGAGCTACTTAAACTTCAAATCTGAGTCTGAACAGATTCTTGAATGATTACGAGTAGATTATAAGACTGTAGCATTCTTTTGGTTTTCTTTTGGTTCTGGTATAAGATCCAGTGACCAAGCAATGGACCACTTGCTCAGAAAAGATATCCAGAACAATTGCTTGAGATGCAATAGGGCTTTCACAATTATTCCTGTAGTTTACTATTTTATCTTAAATAAAATGTGTAATTTCTTAAAATAATGTCAGAATCAAATTGATCACATTTCAAATTTGGAAATCACTATAGATTTTCAGTCATTGGGTTTGTGTTTTTAAGTCTTTGCAAACATCATTTCTTCAGATAGTATAAACTAGTGTATGTCTGACAACATGTTTTAGCATGATGATGCACAAAATTGACACTGCCTCTGAATAGTTCCTCATGATTTTTTTTGTTCACTGTCTATATCTATACACTTAATTTTGCTTTAAAAAGTGTGTAAACAAAATTTAAATATGTGTAAAAAATATGTTTAAAAATTTAAAATGTGTAATTTTTTTTATGGTGTTACTAAAAATGAACACAGTCTGGATTTTCCGTGATCCTGAGAGATTTCTGTTGCTCAGAAACTGGCTAAGTCTAAGCCACGCAAGGTGGACTTCCCCTCCTCCCCACACAGGAAGGAAAACTTTTGTCATTTTACCTGGAGATTCTATTAAGCACTTCTTTGTCAAATCTCTACTCACTGGTGGCAGCATAGATATGTAGCCTATTTTTTGCTGATCACTAATCTCAGGTCACCAGGCTACGTCATTTGTGACCTGAGACTTCCAAAAAGGTCATTGAGGATAAAAGAAAAAGACTTACTTCAAAAAAAGAGGTTTTTCACTTCAGCAGTAATAGATTGGCATGATAAAAACTAGAATCTTCCTTATGCTGAAATGAAGATATAGAACATGTATTTTTCCTTCAAAGTCGCTGCATAAGTAGCATTTTTATAATTGAATTTTGTCACCATAGTGGTGTTAATAAATCGAAGAAATGATGTTGTATTTGAATTCAGTGGTGTGCTACGTAAGGACTTGCCTTCAGAACTGATTGTAAAACATTTGTATTGAAAAGCAATTATTAGAATTTAATTTTTCAGCAACAACTAAATTAATCACCTACTAGGGAAAATATTCATTTTTGGTAATGAAAGTGCTATTGAAATACATTGTTTCTGTATCTCAATTTCTTGTTTGAGAGACGTTCCACTGCTGGTTGTGCTAAAACATTTTTGGTACCATTTGTTATTATACATAATCCACTTCATTAAGTGAATATGTGTATGGAATGTAAGTATACTATGTTTGTTGGCCAAGACTTAAAAAATAAATAAGCAATCATATCTGAAAATAGAATTTCTATTGAAAGCGTGTTTCTTGCATACTTGAGATTAAAACAGTCTCTGTAGATTTTTTTTTTTTTCCTGCTTTTGTGACCTAATTAAAATACCACAGCGCTAGAGATACTGCAGTTTGTGAAGACAGACTTCTAATAGGATCTATGTATAGGAAACAATTAAAGTGTATTTATTTCATTGCTTCTAAGAGATGCATAGAGGTACTCACAAGGTACAGATTATTTTTTTTTTTTATGGCACAAGAGTATTGAATTATTCTTACACAAAGCAGCAAAACACTGTGGCTGTTGGTGAAGACTGGTTTATGGTGCAATAATACCATAATGGGTATTATATGTGAATTCTTAATTGTCAAGCAAAGTATATAGTCACTGAAGTAACACTTACCTGCAGCTGGTGCTTTATGTATTTCATGATTTTTGACCAAAATGCATGCAAAGAAAGTAATCTTCACAGCTCATTTTAAATGAAGTTTCTACAAGTTATTAGGATAATTTTTCCTGTAATTGAGGTTGTGCTTATATTTTAATGGTGTTTTTCATAAGAGAGACTGATGTTAAGAAATAATCTATTTATAAAAAAAAGCATAATTATCATGTCAGGTCACAAATTAGTAAAGGTTAGTGCCGTTAGTCACACGAGGAGAGCTACACTGGAAACCACTGGAGTTCAAGGAGACTGAAACAAAAGCACAAATTAAGCTTGCTACACAAAAAAGGCTGGAACTACGTCTTATAGGGCAAAAAGGAAAACAGACAGCAATAATGACTCTAGAGCCAGAAATTCCGAAAACTAAGGCCAGTAAGTCCACCCCGTGCAAATCCAGGCATATACCAGCCTAGACTCCAAAAGCAGTGTATAGTTCTATTTAAATGCAACTAAATAGCTACCAAGCTTGTGATAGCTCATTCAAAGCCAGCTCGTGTGACTGAGCCAATGAACCAACCAACCAGCCAATTAACCCACTCGTGAAAACTGAATCTGGGTTTGCTCAAATCCTGCACAAATGAGGTTGTGCCTGGGGATGTGGCATCACCTGTGGCTTATGGTGACGTTAAGTCTGCTTTCTCCCATGTCGCATCACAGGAGGCACCGCTGTATAGCCTCCTGTGACGGTACACCTGCATCCATATAGGTATCTGGCTCTTATTTCCATACTGAGTACTACTTCCATGTTAAATTGTCGATGCAGTGGTGTCATAGCTGGAGTTTGGTGGTTGTGCTGGTGGGGTTTGGGCAGTCAGGCTTCCGTCGTAACCTGTCGTCTTGCAATTTTTACAGCAGCTTCCTCTTGCTGCAATTCTGGCGTGGGGTTAAACTTAGAAATTGCTTGCATGTGAACGCCCTGCCCCACCCCAAATCTCCTGTTATTTTATGCATCATGTCTTTTTCAGTAATTGTTGCCATTTCTAATACTGCGAGTGCAGAGGAGTGAAGCTCTGGTCTCTGCTGCTCATTCTGGAGGTGGCAGCAGGTAGAGCTGATATTTTGTTCCTGGAAAACTTCAGCTGTGGAAGATAGGCACTCTTGTGCAGTGCCTTTGGGTGCTACCCCAGCATCTGACCTACCTAGAGCTATATTAATAGTGTGATGAAGGAGCTAAAGGGGAAGAAATTAAGTCAATGTAGGATAAGGCTTTTGGGGAAAACTTCTTTAAGTGAACTTCACTCCCAGTGATGGTGTCGCTGGGCTGTGAAATGAGTTGACCAATGGGAATAAACTGAGCTGCAAAACCTTCAGGATGACAAATTTCTTGACAGGAACATGATAGATGATACTAAAAGCTTTCAATATTTAGAGTTGTTCTTTACGGGAACACAAAATTAGAAACTAAGACAAGATAACTCTGTAAATAGCAGAAACTCCAAACTACAGAGTAAGATGGCATAACAGAGCTTGTCAGCAAATCCACCCTGTCCACCATAGCGTGGCGGGTTATAGATGTAGACGGCCTTTCCTCAAGCCTAGCAACTCGAGGGGATTTCCTTCACTTTTTTTCTTTTCATCTCTTCCCGAGGCTGGCTTTGGGCTTACTCCCCACTATAGAGACCTGTTGGATGGCCATCTCCCTGGGTGCGCTCATGTTGCAACCAACTGTTTTTGCCCCATTTCTGCCTTCTCTCCCTGCCCCAGTGCCCTGGGATGGGCTCTTGCTGTGTATGCCCAGCTGGGCCCAGTGAAGGAGAAGCCTTCTCCCTTGAACATTTTGGGTAAGAGCAAACTTGAATGTGGAAGCCAGGATGAAGTAAATGGACAGATTTTTCTCCTGTTGTCCAACTGTCTTTTTTAAAATAGAATGTGCAATACTTTGTTTATACCCTGTAGTTTTTGGGGTTTTTTTTTCTGTCCCACCTACTGAAAACTGGTTAAGACTCACTTTTGTGCGTGTATTTGGGGACTGAAATCTGGGTCTGAAAATGATTTGCTTTATAAATATGCCTACATCTCCTGGCTCAGCTAACTTGTTGACTGTTTTACAGTATTTTTAAGGTAGTACTGCAAAACACCTGAGGAAATAGATCATTACAGAATCTAATTCCTTGCAGTCAGCACTGAATCAGGTCTAAATTTATTTTACATGACAGAAGCAGAACGAATATCGCAATGTCCTTGGAATCCAGCACGGTTTTAATTGGATTCTCTCTCTTTCTAATGCTACTGTAGAACACCAGTTTAAATCCTTGGGATTAGATTTATATGACAGGCTGTCATTCTCACGAAAGTGGTGCATCATTTTAATTTATTTATTTTGCTTTGATGTTTTTTGACAAGTAATAAAGCATCAGGTCCTTAGTTGCGAAGGTCTTGTTGCTATTTTTTTTCCAGAGAGTCCTTACATTTCAGAACTCTTTTGCTGACACACAAAGTGCAACAAGATTCATTTTAAACAAAGGGGCCAACAGTTCTCGAGCTCAGCAAGAATTCTAGTAAGACACGATTTAAGATAAGGAAAGCTTCATTTATGTAATAAAAAATAACTCCTAGTAAATGAGGCTTGTAATGTATTATCCTTCTTAGCCTTCCACTGGGCCTGTAATTATGCAGAATATCTAATGTACTCTAATAATCTGATCTTAACTTGATAGTCTTTTCACTTCATATACAGACTAAAACACTACAACCCAGTAGATTAGAAAATAAAGACACTGATTACTTAACTGTAATAAATACATGATGCTGTGAAGGTAAAAGCACGATCTGGGAAGGTATGAAAATAAATGCTAGCTGGGAAACAGGTGTGAAGAGACTTTGAAAATAGGTTCACATTTTTCATTACGGCATTATTGTGGTTTCATGTCCCAGTTGCAGTCACTTCTACTGGCAATAAGAAGGTAGATAACAGTAAATAGTTCCTAGGTCAATGAGCATATTATTGAAAATTAAAAAAAAAAAAATTAAATATGGACACATTAGGAAAAATAGAATTGGTATAAATTAAATTTTAAAAGCTCATTAGCTGAGGAGTATGAGATTCTTAAAATACTATGTTTCAGTCCCTCTGTCCTAGGCAGCAAGCCTGTTTTAATTTCCAGTGTACAAGACTCTTGTATGCTTGCTAATAGCCAGTGAAGTGCATTAACTGTTATGATTGTTTAAATTGATTTTACTGTTTTATCAGCTAGGATTGAACAAATGGTAAGGATGCTGATGAAGCATTGTACTGTAGATGTGTCTACAAAGTTTCTGTTGGAGGCATCCCCTTTTGAATGACTTCATATGGCACAAATAGTTTTATGTATATATTGACCTTGGAAAGAATGAAACAAACAAAACCAGGGATCGGCACTTGACAATAGATACACAGATCATGAACAGACATGCAAAGTCAAGAATCTAATGATAAGGTCATCAGCCCATATCTTCCCTGTCCATGTGTGGTGGGTTGACCTTGACTGGCTGCCAGATGCCCACCCAGCTGCTCGCTCACTCTTCCTCCTCAGCAAGGACAGGAGGAGAAAATAAGATGAAAAAGCTCCTGGGTTGAGGTAAAGACAGGGACATCACTTACTAATTACTGTCATGGGCAAAACAGACTTGACTTGGGGCAAATTAATGTATTGCCAGTTAAAAATAGACTTGGATGGTGAGAAATGCAGATGAAAACTAGAGCAGCTTCCTCCCACCCCACGCTTCTTCCCCGGCTCGACTTCACTCCTTCACTCCCCACCCATCTACCTCCCCCATCCCTGAGTAGCGCAGAGGGTGGGAGGCTGTGGTCAGTCCGTAACGGTTCCTCCCTGCCACCTTTTCCTCCTCACGTGTTCTCCTGCTCCAGTGTGGGTCCTCCATTGCTGTAGCTCCTGTCAGGGAACCAGCTCCCCCACATTTTTCCCCTCACCGCCCGGCAGTGTTTTGCCCTTTCCTAAATATGCTTTCCCAGAGGTGCCACTAGCCTTGCTGAGGGGCTCAGCTGGGCCCAGCGGTGGGGCTGCTGTGGAACTGGCTGTGACTGTCACGGGGCAGCCCCTCAGCTCTCCTCAGAGAGGCCACTGCGGCCCTGCTGCCAGCACCTGGGCACGGGCACCCAAAATATGATACTGAAGTAGGTAGTAATTTTGATCACAAGTGCTTGACATAGATATCTGTGCTTAGTAACTGAAATAAGTTTTGCTTCATTTGGGACCTCAGAGTTATTTTTTTAAAATATTGGGTGTTAGACTGCAGTTGCATCAGATTGGGCAGTACAAAAATGTACTTTAAGATGTAGTTAAACAAGTATGTGTAAGAACCAGAATAAATTTTTGCAAATGCTGTTATCCTAGATGCATAATTTAAATGACAGTTTTAAAAAAAATAATTTAATTGCTACCATGCAATCATGGTAGCTATTTGGGAGATGTAAATCAAATCAGTTTTATTCTGGATTTTGTAAATAGCTTTATTTTAACATAGGACTCCTGTTTATAAATCTTCTGCGTGTGTGAGTATGTGTGCATCTATTCCCTTTTTGTTAGTGTTTTGCTCTGCCCCTTCCTGATACCCAAGAATGTCTTTTTTTCTTCCTGCTCCCCCCCCCCAAGTTCATCATAAAAATACTAGCATAGTCAAGCCATCGTTTACCACCAATTGCTTGGTGTTTGTAGCACAGTATTGCACGAGCAGCACGACCAGCGCCATCCGGTTGGATTGTGGCATTCAATATAAATCGTGTGACCTTTGGCGTAACTGAGGACCGTGCCGCAGCTCTGCTTTTCTCTGATGATGAGCCATTCAGAATTTGAAGACCTTTTGCTGCAGAATAAGATGACTGTAAAAGACTGTAAAAATGATGATGTTTGAAATTATTCCTATTCAGGATTTTAATTAATTAGGAGTTCAGGAGGTGGTGCTTGGAAATGTCATTGCATAGAGAAGGACTTGGTGCATCCAGGGAATGACTCTTTTTCCTTTTGCATGGGTGTGGTCTTTAGTTTTCCCATTCTCCTTACACAGCTTAGAAAAAGTTTCTTTAATTGTCAGCAATTTCAATTTTTTTTTTTTATGGCTGGCTGGGCTCAGGCCTTGCTATTCTGTTTTTTCTATCTGCAGTTACTACACAAGAATGAGACCAAAAGATTAATGAGAGAAGCTTAAAACTTGGGGAGGAATTCAGCCATGTTCAAACCTCAAAGTGCTCCCAAATGCGTTGCATGTGTAACGGGCGTTTTGCCATGCTTCCACCGCAGCAGGACTCTGCCCACTGGAGAAACCAGTGTATTGCCTTAGTATTATCCTTCTTAGCCTTCCACTGGGCCTGTAATTATGCAGAATATCTAATGTACTCTAATAATCTGATCTTAACTTGATAGTCTTTTCACTTCATATACAGACTAAAACACTACAACCCAGTAGATTAGAAAATAAAGACACTGATTACTTAACTGTAATAAATACATGATGCTGTGAAGGTAAAAGCACGATCTGGGAAGGTATGAAAATAAATGCTAGCTGGGAAACAGGTGTGAAGAGACTTTGAAAATAGGTTCACATTTTTCATTACGGCATTATTGTGGTTTCATGTCCCAGTTGCAGTCACTTCTACTGGCAATAAGAAGGTAGATAACAGTAAATAGTTCCTAGGTCAATGAGCATATTATTGAAAATTAAAAAAAAAAAAATTAAATATGGACACATTTGGAAAAATAGAATTGGTATAAATTAAATTTTAAAAGCTCATTAGCTGAGGAGTATGAGATTCTTAAAATACTATGTTTCAGTCCCTCTGTCCTAGGCAGCAAGCCTGTTTTAATTTCCAGTGTACAAGACTCTTGTATGCTTGCTAATAGCCAGTGAAGTGCATTAACTGTTATGATTGTTTAAATTGATTTTACTGTTTTATCAGCTAGGATTGAACAAATGGTAAGGATGCTGATGAAGCATTGTACTGTAGATGTGTCTACAAAGTTTCTGTTGGAGGCATCCCCTTTTGAATGACTTCATATGGCACAAATAGTTTTATGTATATATTGACCTTGGAAAGAATGAAACAAACAAAACCAGGGATCGGCACTTGACAATAGATACACAGATCATGAACAGACATGCAAAGTCAAGAATCTAATGATAAGGTCATCAGCCCATATCTTCCCTGTCCATGTGTGGTGGGTTGACCTTGACTGGCTGCCAGATGCCCACCCAGCTGCTCGCTCACTCTTCCTCCTCAGCAAGGACAGGAGGAGAAAATAAGATGAAAAAGCTCCTGGGTTGAGGTAAAGACAGGGACATCACTTACTAATTACTGTCATGGGCAAAACAGACTTGACTTGGGGCAAATTAATGTATTGCCAGTTAAAAATAGACTTGGATGGTGAGAAATGCAGATGAAAACTAGAGCAGCTTCCTCCCACCCCACGCTTCTTCCCCGGCTCGACTTCACTCCTTCACTCCCCACCCATCTACCTCCCCCATCCCTGAGTAGCGCAGAGGGTGGGAGGCTGTGGTCAGTCCGTAACGGTTCCTCCCTGCCACCTTTTCCTCCTCACGTGTTCTCCTGCTCCAGTGTGGGTCCTCCATTGCTGTAGCTCCTGTCAGGGAACCAGCTCCCCCACATTTTTCCCCTCACCGCCCGGCAGTGTTTTGCCCTTTCCTAAATATGCTTTCCCAGAGGTGCCACTAGCCTTGCTGAGGGGCTCAGCTGGGCCCAGCGGTGGGGCTGCTGTGGAACTGGCTGTGACTGTCACGGGGCAGCCCCTCAGCTCTCCTCAGAGAGGCCACTGCAGCCCTGCTGCCAGCACCTGGGCACGGGCACCCAAAATATGATACTGAAGTAGGTAGTAATTTTGATCACAAGTGCTTGACATAGATATCTGTGCTTAGTAACTGAAATAAGTTTTGCTTCATTTGGGACCTCAGAGTTATTTTTTTAAAATATTGGGTGTTAGACTGCAGTTGCATCAGATTGGGCAGTACAAAAATGTACTTTAAGATGTAGTTAAACAAGTATGTGTAAGAACCAGAATAAATTTTTGCAAATGCTGTTATCCTAGATGCATAATTTAAATGACAGTTTTAAAAAAAATAATTTAATTGCTACCATGCAATCATGGTAGCTATTTGGGAGATGTAAATCAAATCAGTTTTATTCTGGATTTTGTAAATAGCTTTATTTTAACATAGGACTCCTGTTTATAAATCTTCTGCGTGTGTGAGTATGTGTGCATCTATTCCCTTTTTGTTAGTGTTTTGCTCTGCCCCTTCCTGATACCCAAGAATGTCTTTTTTTCTTCCTGCTCCCCCCCCCCAAGTTCATCATAAAAATACTAGCATAGTCAAGCCATCGTTTACCACCAATTGCTTGGTGTTTGTAGCACAGTATTGCACGAGCAGCACGACCAGCGCCATCCGGTTGGATTGTGGCATTCAATATAAATCGTGTGACCTTTGGCGTAACTGAGGATCGTGCCGCAGCTCTGCTTTTCTCTGATGATGAGCCATTCAGAATTTGAAGACCTTTTGCTGCAGAATAAGATGACTGTAAAAGACTGTAAAAATGATGATGTTTGAAATTATTCCTATTCAGGATTTTAATTAATTAGGAGTTCAGGAGGTGGTGCTTGGAAATGTCATTGCATAGAGAAGGACTTGGTGCATCCAGGGAATTACTCTTTTTCCTTTTGCATGGGTGTGGTCTTTAGTTTTCCCATTCTCCTTACACAGCTTAGAAAAAGTTTCTTTAATTGTCAGCAATTTCAATTTTTTTTTTTTATGGCTGGCTGGGCTCAGGCCTTGCTATTCTGTTTTTTCTATCTGCAGTTACTACACAAGAATGAGACCAAAAGATTAATGAGAGAAGCTTAAAACTTGGGGAGGAATTCAGCCATGTTCAAACCTCAAAGTGCTCCCAAATGCGTTGCATGTGTAACGGGCGTTTTGCCATGCTTCCACCGCAGCAGGACTCTGCCCACTGGAGAAACCAGTGTATTGCCTTACGAGCTCTGCGGGGAGCAGCCCCTTCCTTTGATTCATGTGGGGAATAACAATTCATTGTAAACCCAAAAATCAGCACAGCCCCATGACATAGCGGGTTTCTCATGCAATAGACCTTTGATTTTTGACCTGTAAAAATGATTTCTTTTTTAACAGCTGTTAGAAATTTTTGACAGGTCCCTTTCTGTAGGCCGTTGATAATTAGGGCCTAACTTTCCATTTTTACTCCCTATAAACTACATTCACGTTTGGTCTCAGCGCTCCAAGTTATTAAATTGTACAATGAAGTCTCTTGCTGTGCCTTTAAATCTGATAAGCTGTGAATCTTGAGACCACTAGTGAGTTTGTTCGGACTTGAATTGTCTGTAGATATAAAACTGGAGCCACCATAGAGGGTATAATATTTGTCTTTAGCAAACTTTGTCCTTCAATAAAATCTAGGCTAGTTGTGAATTACTGTCTTCTCAGGGGTGAGCACATTTTTGGAAGGCAGGTGCTGGACTAGATTGCAAAATACACCTTGATTTTTTTTTTTTTGACAGAATTGTGGAGAAAAATCATAAGGGGAAAGTGTAATAAATATATCATGAGTTTTGTGTTTGATTTCTTACCTCATAGCTTATTTTATTATTGTCCAAGCTCTGAATTCTTTAAAAGAAGGAGACAGGATAACAGCCTACGTTAGCAAGTAATTCACTGTAATCTGTAATGTTCACTAGATCAAAACAGTTGATGCTGAGACCCCTATACCTGTGCTATATTTGTTTCAGCAGTGTTACTTTGGACGAGGTTTAGTCTGGCCCCTGAGATTAATCATTTCCACCGGGTGCCTTTGAAGCTGTCCGAAAGACAACTCATTGCTTCGGACCCTTATATCTGCCTTAGAGATTGGAGCACATTTATGCATCCTTGCATGGCACTCCCAGTTCATTTTCCTAAAGATAAAGAGTTTGCATAGGGCAATCCACTCTGTAAACATAGCCAGTGTATGGCAAGTGGAGATGGTCAAGATGCACAGCAGAACTGCAGCACAACTCCTAAACAAATTTGATACTTTCCCCTTGAGTTGGGCTGTGTAGATATTTGTGTTCCTCCTGTAATACAAGGTCTCAAAATCTCTGCGATGGTATACCTGCCTAGAGAAGCAGCACAAAACTTGCAGTCTTTGTTGGGGGAACAAGGTGATTCTGGGGTGCCTCTGCTTCTGTAGACCTACTCACTGTTTGCACCTGCCCGCATAAATCCACTCTTAGCAAAGCCTGTGGGAGTGTTGGGAAGAGGCGAAGATGGGAGTTCTCCAAGTTAAGAAGATTCTCTATGTGGTCATGTAGCCACAGTGTTATTCAGAAACTTTATACTGCTGGGTTCTGGGCTTCATCCCTTTGTCAGAGCTTGTAATGAGATGCTCAAAAGGCAGCTTGCTGGCAGTCTTTAATAGTGACTGCATTGAAGGCTTCTGATGAACCAGAATCAGAGGTTTTGTGTCCCTTTATACTAGACAAAGTAGCTAGAATTGAGGGTGAAGTTCTCATTTATAAGATTTTATTTCTGTAGTGGCTTCTCAACCCAGGACATACGTACGTAATATGCCTGTCTTGCTGGAGAGCAAAAGGTCCTTAATGTTTGGGGCAAGAGAGATTTGCTTTGAATGAGCAATAACAAAAGGACAGGTCACAAAATTCCACCAACTTTATTCTTTGATGCCTGGTCTCTTCATCCCTTTCATCTCCTGGTTATTATATCTTATAGTTAGACTGTAATTAATCACAACTTTTGTTAGATATTGGAAACTAAGTATGTGTAGATTACATTGACTGCAGTGGTGCGAGGCTCTCTGGGAACTGTTTGCTTTCATTTCTAATCTGAATTATAACTGAATATTGTAAGTGTCCTTTAATGAAATTCCTGTGTTGTCTCCTGCTATTGTTGAATAGACTAGTTCATGCTGAAACAATTATTTTAGTAAGTTGTCTCAAGCTGCCTGAGGATACGGTTTGATCATTCAAGCAACTGAAGGGATTGATCCTAGTCCTTGTGAACAATCCCTCAATCTGTGCTTGTTTATTGCATTTCTTGTCTTCCTGCTAACCACTTAAGGCCTGATCAACTTGGTAAAGATCTTCTATATCTGACAAAGATGAATGCAGTATTTTCTGTGGTCCCGTTATCAAAATAACTAAACTGTGTGCTGAAGCAGTACACATTTAACCATGTCAGTCAAAATGCATCTAAAGCATTTCAAACTCACTTTAAAAAGAAAAAAAAAAGTGGTTCTTTTTTGGCCCTTTAAAAGTTTTTGAGCATGTGAAAGTAGGAAGGAAAAACTGACATTAATATTGAATGGGTTATAGAACTAGGAAAATATTTCTATGACAGAACAGGATTGTATGCAGTGACGCATGTTTGGAGCTATTAGCAAAATTTCTTTTCCTCCTCTGTTCTTCCAATACAAACTACAAGTACAATAAATCCTGAAAACTCTGAAAAGGTTAGCCAACTTACTGAATGTCCTTATTTAAGAGAAGTAGACCCACTTGAAATGAGACTGGCCTTGACTCCTCCCGGTCCATCGCTTCAATGAGTGAATGTGTGAAGAAGGAAGTATCTTGTCCCATCTTTCTTGTCGAAGTTGTTTTAATTTCCTTTGGGGAAGATCAGAGGGGTTGATTGCGCCCCAGAGAGCAAAGATTGTTTGTCCCAAATACTACCTGAAAGCAAACAAGAGAAGTCAAAGGGGAAGACCAATTTGGAAGGAGCAGGTAAGCGTTCTCCAGAGTTTTGGAAAGAGTAAGTGTAACTCTGGAATTTGATATTATTGATGATTACTTTGGGATTTTTGTTCTGTTTTGTACTTTGGAAAATAATTGTTTTCACAGCTCTGAAAAGAACTTCTGAGCTTGACCAAGGCTCACCACCGTTTAACCTCCATGACAGACCAGGTGCATTTGCTATATGGTAGATTACTATTGTGTTAGGAGAGGGCATGTCTCTTTTTAATGGTAAAGATGAGAAAAAATCTGAATTGATAAAATTTGAGACCTGGGAAGTTTGTTAGGTGACGTTCACAAATACTCTTAGCAGATAAGATGGGTATGCCTGTATTACTTTTTTATTTTTTATTTTTATTTTTAGTTGGACTGGGTTTATCTGATCTTTAACTGAAGATGTTGGTTGTAAACCAGTCTATCCTAGCTATTAAAGCAGCTTAAATTAGAATAGTAGTAGTAAAGTAGTAAATTTAGGAGAATGTTAAATGGTATTGATTGTATAGTAGTCTTTAGATCAGCATAATCGGCCACAAGTACACAGAAATGAAAAGTTCCATTTGCTTCTGAAACATTCATGGGAGTACCAATATTTGAAACTAATAAAATGGAGTAGTAGGCTTTTCATAATATAACCACTATAATTACATGAAATGTCAGTGTTCCCCACTATTGTGCTTTCACAAAGAATATTAGGCTGATAATTTTATGAAGTAAAATATTATTTTTAGTCTTAAAATGACACTAAAGAAGAAAGTGACCATTTGTAGAACACCGTGGCTGAAAGAATTTCAAATTTGTTTAGTATTGACTGTATTACTTGCTTTTTTAGGAATAGTAAGTAGCAGTAAACAGCTGCTGCATTGACAGTATAAAAGATTTATACTACAAATCGTTGGTGTTTGAAGACAAACAAGAGCACTTAGATCTAAGCAAAATAATATTTTGGTTACGGTTAGTGAAGAACGGTGTTCAAAGTAGCATAAGCTTGTTGAAAGGTAAGTGGAAATGCCTTAGTTTACAAATTCCTAGGGGCTCAAGCATGAATACTTTCTTCCCATAGTATTATTAGATAACTCTGGGAGGTGACTTTGCCTCTGTCCAAGTGATGGTTCTTCCATAGCTCCTGCTACATCCTGATGTGAAATAGTTTCTTTAAGCTATGACTGGTAAAGTTAGAGTGTCATATGTACATGCTCACTTAGTACAAAGGAGCTGTTTTCTTCTATTTATACCGTCATTATTACCTGAAAGTCAGTTTGGGTTGATGTAATTGAGAAAACATTTGGTCCTTGTTCAGGATAGCAGTAGAGTTAATGAGGTTACGTGGAGCTGAAAGCTGGAGTGTTAATGTCTATATATTTGAGGAATTTCTCCCTGAAGAAGCACCATTTCTCTTTTTGCCCTAAGAAACAAAGAGGCTTGAAGAAACCATGTGAGGTCTATTGGCTGTTTTAGCTAATTATACAGAAACCTAAGATTTATGCTGGTATTTTCTCAGGAAATCAGCAAAACCTTATATGTGTCTTGGCTTTGATAGAGTTATTTAATATCAACAACATAGTACAATAAATATTTTATACTTCACAGAGAAATAAATTTATTGTAACTTGTGACATACATACTAACTCTGCATGACCTTTTTGTCAGATTTTATTCTAACATAAAAAATAAACTACTTAACAGATGCTCTATTGCTAATCTCGGGGGGTTATTGCTTCTACACATTTTTATGAAGACATTAATTTTCCAAAAGTATTCTTCCTGTATTTTTCTGAAGTATCTTCAGAAATTAGCAGTTATCAGTCTAACACATTGCACCTCCTGGAAACCTGATTTACAACCTATTTCGCTTTCTTTGAAGAGTCTTTTTGGTTTGCATGAACTATAAGTGTACTTTTAGGAATCTGTAAGATAATTGGCATATAACTTATGCATACTGGGATTGATAATACTGGATGCTCTACTTAGTTGGTATATTAGTGTTGCAAACAGATTATAGAAGACTACTCTCCCAAAATTTTAGTGGGTTAGGCCAGTCCATTACTTAAGAAATGCTTTTTATCACTCTAATTTTAAGAGCATTGGCTTCTTTAATTGTAGGGTTTGTAGGAGGCTATGGCATATAACTTATGCATACTGGGATTGATAATACTGGATGCTCTACTTAGTTGGTATATTAGTGTTGCAAACAGATTATAGAAGACTACTCTCCCAAAATTTTAGTGGGTTAGGCCAGTCCATTACTTAAGAAATGCTTTTTATCACTCTAATTTTAAGAGCATTGGCTTCTTTAATTGTAGGGTTTGTAGGAGGCTATTATTAAACTACAAAAAATATTTTTTGCATAATAAGAGTGTATTTCACAATCCATATGTTAAACTGGTTCACGTGAAAAATTTCATTATGCTGTAATTGGGGGCTGTATCTTTACCTGTAGGGACAGATTTGAAAGTTACGCAATAGATCAGAAGGTTATGTTCCACACGAATGTCTGCATATAGCAAATCTTGAATTTATTTTGTTCTAACAGCGTGTGTGTGATCTTGAATGCCTTTGTAACACGAAACCTAAAAGTCACGCTGTCAAGATTGTGAAATCCAAATTTTATTTTGCCTCATTTTTTCTCTACTGGCATTTCTTGGAAATTTATCTGTTGTCAGCCCAGATATATACTGTTCTCCTCCTTCTTTCTTTAGCTATTATTTCTAGTAAGAAAACAAAATGTGTGGCTCTGTGGATAGAAGTATGAATGGCAAGCTTGTGATTCGGTGAGAGACTGGACTAGAGCTCAGCAGATGGTCAGTCAAGGGTTTTCTCCTTGTTGACTCTTATTCTTCTGCCAAGAATAAATGACAATTATTTTTTTTAATCTATTATACCTTCAGTTACATAATATGTGAAGCTTGATGTATTGAGCACATGAACCCCTTTTTTGATTTATGTAGACACGGTATTTTTTGAGGAAAGAGCCAGTTCTACTACTGTGTCCTGTATGGGATAAGAACCCAGCCAGTGTTAAAATAATAGTGGATTTTTCTCACTGTCCTCCCTGGCTTTCTTCCAGTTTGCCAAAGATGCAGTAAGTAGATCTTGTTGTGATTCATATCCTCTGTTTTGACCCTTGAATCACAACAGTCATCTTCTTGTGATTCATATCCTCAGTTTTGACCCTTGAATGCCAGGCCAGACCTGTCAGTCCTCACAGGTTTAAACTCTGAAATTCACAGCCATGCTAGAGTGGAAGACCATGCAAGCCCCTATCTGGCTATCAAAGGTATTACTGGAGCAGATGTTGGGGACTTTCATGGATGCAAAAACTAACTAAGGCGGAATTTTTCTGACACCTCAGCAAAAATCCTGTCAGAAACCTTTGGCGTTTCTTTTGTTAGAGTTGTATTTTTCAGAAAAGCTGTAGTAGTAAGGGATCATAATCCTGTGATCCGTTCTCCAGTACAGAATTTTCCTGCAGCTGACTACTTGTTGTATTCTTTTAGTAGCTATAGCTAAAATTAAGACTAGTCTGTTTCTGTAAAAGAATTCTCGCTAATTTTTAAATTATTTCTATTGCCTCCGCATTTCTTTTTGGTTTGGTTTTTTTTCTGGTTTGTTTGGTTTTTTAAACAGTAAATGTAAGAAAATGGTAGGTAACTTGGGACTTGAAATAGATATTTTCAGGAAAAAGTATGTGTGTGTTACTGCTTTGCTCAATATTTATTTCTGGTGCCCACTAGAGCAAAAGTGGAATTATATGACTACAAGAAAGAGAGAGAAAGGAATATGGTATTAGTTCATCGTAGAGGATTGCTGTGAGAGTACATGCCTACATGGGCAGGTGCTTAAGCCTTGTGTCTGCCCTGCATCTGCAAGATATGGCATTAAACCTCGCAGGAGCATAGGCTGTCTGGCTATATAGGCTTAACCTGGGAAAAGTCTAGTACATTTGAAAAAAAAATGTTACGTCTAAATTCTGCAAATCAGTATGGTTTCTTTCTATATCATAAATCCTCTAGTTAAGCTAAAAGTTACCTTGTGTGAGCTTTATGAACGGAACTAGAGACCTGGCTTTGCAGTTTGAAAATTTCAGAGCAAATTGGAGTGTCTGTTTCTATAAATTCCTGGTTTGATTCAACACCACAATGTTAAGAGTTTTGAAAATGTCCTTGTCTTACAACTGACAATTCTCCTCATTCTTCCCCCAAACCCCCTCAGTATTATATACTCATTTTCCTCTCCCCCCATATTATTTCCTTGCCACTGCCCCAGTGGCGCAGGGAGTGGTGAAAGGACCCTCTGTCCCGTCCAGTTCCGATACCCTCTCAGGATAATGAAGACTTTCTTTTCACATTGGTAATGGAGAGGAACAGTAACTTGTTCCTGTACTTGATGTCATCTGTCTTTTGTTAGGAATTATGGTAAAATACCAGTTCCCTGGGTTTTTCCGTTAGTGAGGAAGGAGACGTTTCCATGAGCAGAAAGCTGTAGCAAACTGTTGAAGAGTGACTTACAAGATGACAAACGCGTAACTAATGGTTTGGCAGAAATGCAGGTTTAAGATTTACATTGGATCTGGCAGTGTTTGTCCACATGAAGTCTCTGATTCTAGAGGTTCCTCACAGCACAGAAAAAAGTTAAAAGGTAACAGTTAAAAGAAAATTTTCAGATAAATTATGTGAAATTTATAGAATCAATAGAATTTATACCAAGAGTATAATCCAAAATTAAAACCATTTCTTTTTACCTTTGAATCTGTGTACCTGTAAAATAAATACATACATAGAAATATCCTGTCACAGTTGATTAAAACAATTGCAAGAAATTCATACCAGATTGAAAGATGTTGTGTTTTGCTAATTAGCAATAGTACCATATAAAACTCATGTCATCTCCATTAGATATTCATATATTTGTTATATGATATTTAGGTTTCATACTAGCTGACCAAATGGATATTTCAAATCCATAGAATAGTAACTCAGTGATGACCCACAGTGTTAAGTCTGTCTGCGAGTGCTTTCTGGCCTTCGTGACTATTCATGCATGTCAGTAGTTCTGTTGTTCCATTAAACTCCGAGGCAAGTAAAGCTTAAAAGCCCCTGTAAAAGTGTGTCTTGTTTGGGGGTTTTATTCTGTGTATCCTACGGTGACAGTTCTTCCAGTATGTCGGAAGGCCTGTGAAAACAAGATAGGTACCATTTCAATGTAGGAGCAACATATTAAATTTAAACCTGGAAGTAAGAGGGGTAACAGTGTAGGAGTGGCTGTGAAAGAAAACAGTCTCAGACAAATGGTCCCAAAAAAAGGATGCTTAAAACTATGTGCTTTTACATGAAAATTGCTTAGAAGTAAGCCCGACTGTGATATCAACTTCCACCTCAAATTTTAAACATTGTAAGGTTAATGGGTTATTTTCCTTTTTTGTTGTTGTTTTTATTCCTTCATCGTAAAGTAATTCAAGATGAATGATAAGTAAAAATTTCCATGAACTTTATTTTCTAACCAGTAAGTATGTCCTTAGCTATGCATCTCTACCACATTTTCAGCATCCAGAAACTGTCAGGGGTATTTTTAAAGCTGGTTTGCCAACATACTGAGACGTTGGAGGCTTGGTGGTGTTTGAGGTTCTGGCATACTCTTGTTTTTTGGCAAGTAACGTTCAGTTGTAGCTGGGATGAGGGGGAGGGATAGGGACATGGACGTTCCTAGCAGCAACAGAAAGGTGACACTATGTCTCAGAGCTTCTTGCCAGCATGTCAATTGTGCAGCAAACTAGTGAATGATTTATTGGGGCAACGTTCATGCACCTTTGCAATCTGCCACTATGCTTTATTAATGTTTCTGCAGCAGCCTATTGTTAGATTCACGATCAATGTCTTCTCCCCAAAGGTTTGCATGCAACCAAATTACGATTTGTTGCCATAGTCCTCCATTAGTTCTCCATTCTCTCAGAGAAGCAGGGTCTCTTTCTTCCCTTTTCCTTCCATGGCATTAATTTGATGCCTAGGAAAAGGACGTGCTTTGATGCAGTCCTTTGTGGTGGTTCAAAATGCCTCCCCCTCTCCTGCTGAGACATATTCTTTCTCTCCTGGAACTGCAATTCTGACATACCCATACGTGGAGCATGAAAGGTTTTCTAAAATGCTGCCTCCTGTGCATCAGCTAAGAGTCTGTCAGGATCTGCTCTGTGGTAATAGCAGGGGGATTCTTAAGGTGAAAAAGGCAATGTGAGGTTTTGAAAAATGAGGCCACTTGCTTAGATGCTTGGCTCACTCTAACTTCAAGGACATGTTGGACATATCAAGATTTGTCACTGGCTTCAAAGAACAAAGGTAGTGGAACTGGGCCTTGTCTGCAAAGTGGCTAGAAGAGAAGCCTGATGACTCTTTTATGTTAAATTTTTGTGTATAGGGATTTTTAGTTGTTTTGCATATTGATGAAAATATAGTTAAACTGGTAGTTCTCTCTGGAAAAAAAGGAGTTAAAAATGAATCTGAAACTCTTGCGCAAGCTACACTTACACAGAAGTGTCACGATGCCGTTATCAGGTAGCCTGCTCAGACGGCTTGGGTTGAAGGAGTCCTGCTATCGGACGGGGACTCAGCTGATGCATCCCACTCCTCATAAACATTTCTTTTTTTTTTTTTTTTTTCTTTAATCCAGTGAAGGCTGACATGCAACTAGCTGATTTGACATTTTAGGCATCTTCAAAAAGAGCTGAGCTCTTAAAGTAGGTCTTTTACTACTTAAAGACACACTTTTGCTCATTTTTTGCTAAGGCAGTATGCGGCTTATTGCTTTATTACACCCGCTCTGTCCACTGAATTTTCTGTTTTTCTTTACTATTTATAAGTAACAATCAATAAAATATTAATAAATGAGATCCTTTGATTTACTCTACACTTCACTTTTTCCTAGTCTGTCTCAGTGCTGTTTAGCTCATTAGTACTTTAATTCATGCAGATGAGGTTAGTCTCCACTGAAAAACAACAATTCCTGAATCAGAAGCCACATGTTATCTTTGATTCACCGTCTCCTTGAACTACAGTAGATGCTGTGGCTTGGGAAACGGGGGGTATGAATTAGTACTGTAAACTGGGAGGTGAAAAGGGATGTTTGTTTCATAGGAAAAGTAAGAAATGGTTTCCGTCTAAAAATAATTATGAGGGCTTTTATACAGAACCCTATTAGATGCAACCCTGATGTGCTATGTGCACAGCAGAGAATCTGCATAAAATATGGTATTTCTTTTAGTGCCAGAAAACACTTTATTATATCTATGCCACATCAATAACACAACGTTTCCAGCGGTTTCCTTTATAATTGGGCTGATGTAATTTACAACTCACGCTTGTAATCTGCTGACAATATTGTCCAATAATGTTTTTCTTTGTCCACTCCAGCACTAAATTCTAAAACAAATTTAACAACATGATGCTATAGGGGCACATAGATATTTCCCTTAAAAGTACTGCATGATTCATGCACCATGCATTGCTATTTCTCTGCTGCAGTGTCTCAAAGGAAATGTTTTAATTTTATAAATAAAACTGTAAAAAAAAATAATTTGCACACTAGTCGGTCCCTGTGTCACTGGCATTTATCTTTTGTTGATAAGGCAAAACTGGAGGTGTAGGCTGACAATTGTAAAATGATGCATTTTCAATGCTTTTTTTTTTTTAAACAGAATACAATAGCTCCCAGTTTATACATTCACTGTGTAACGGCTAGAGGTAGGTATAACTTGTGACCAGTTCACTTAGGATAATTACCTAGGCAAACATTCTCATATTTATTCTTTTCTTGATGGAGGCTTGCAAACGTTTATTGTCCGTTACCTGTAGCTCCCTGTACTCAAATGGAGTTGGAGGTCTTGCAAAACTGAGTTGGCTGAGGCTGGGGAGAAGGAATGTTAGTGCAAATTTGGTCATGATATCTTTGTCTTAAACATAGGATCCATATTTCTTATATATGTGCTTTGATTACTTGTTCTTGTGCTATAGGATTAATAATATTTGTGGAAGAAGAAAATACTATCTTTTCGTGTGAGAATATGGTTGTTAATAAAGACCTGAAAGTTCTCTGGCTCAAGTTGGGGCACGCTTCCCCTCCTCCCCCTGAATTTGTCTCTGCCTTTATTGTAAATGAAATACTATGGACAAACCAGTCCCAGTGAATGGGGGTTTTGCTGCAGAAACGAATGGAAATGGGATTTGGCTCATAATCCAGTTGCTGTGCCTTTTTTCATAATGAACTCTCCCTGTAAGCGAATGGATGAACAAACCGGTGTTTAATGCATTCCTTTATCTGGTATGGATGTAATTAGTTTTTGGAAATGTGGTACTTTGGAGACCTGTGCAACTTCTGTATATGATTCATAGTAAAAGAGATAAATGCATTAAACTTTGTTGGGAAACTTTATTCATTTTTATTGAATTTTACCTATTTGCACAAGTGATTGTATGAACACTTGGTATAATGTGGGGGAATAGTCTAGTGACTTCAATTAAATTATACCTCATATATTATTCTCTCTTTGAAACTACCTTTTATGTGCAAAATAATTCATTTTTGTTTGCATTCTTTCTTTAACCCCAGTTTTACCAGTTTGACTTTGTCACTGTAAAAATCAATGCTGGCTTCCTGGTCAGGTCAAATATCTATTTGCCTGATCTTGCAATATTGACCAACCTACTCCTCCTTACTGTGAGGTTTAAATATATATCTGGAGTTATCGATGACAAATTTGAAAGATTGCTTTAGGGTTTTCAAGTCACTATTTTTAAGAAGATAAATATGCTGAGAAAAAAAGAATGAATTGAAAACTGAATAGTTGAACTGCTGGGTATTTTGATATTGCACTGTAATCATCAGGAAGGTGTCAGCTATTGCCTTTTCAGATGTCTTTTGCTAAGGTCAAGACCACAGATGAATCCACAGAATATGCCGAAGCCAAAGTAAAATAGATTTAACTGTAATCAACCTGTTCATTATTCTTCATTTTAACATACATGAATATATGCAACAGTGACAGCCCCCTATTAAAGCAGGTCCCACAACAGAGATGTAACCAAAGTAGAGGGAATATCAGAGTTCCTTGATGTGAGCCTGAGCAGATGGTATCATAGAATAGTTTGGATTGGAAGGGACCTCTAAAGGTCATCTAGTCCAACCCCCCTGCCATGGACAGGGACATCTTCCACTAGATCAGGTTGCTCAGAGCCCTGTCCAACCTGACCTTGAATGCCCTCCCTGGGCAACCTGTGCCAGTGCTTCACCACCCTCAGC
>NW_008794951.1:1590274-1597314 GCF_000699145.1 Aptenodytes forsteri
AGCTTGTCCAGGTCCCTCTGGATGGCATCCCGTCCCTCTGGTGTGTCAACCGCACCGCTCAGCTTGGTGTCATCTGCAAACTTGCTGAGGGTGCACTCGATCCCACTGTCTATGTCATTGATGAAGATACTAAACAGTACTGGTTCCAATATGGACCCCTGCGGGTCACTACTTGTCACTGATCTCCATCTGGGCATTGAGCCATTGACCACTACCCTCTGGATGTGACCATCCAACGAATTCCTCATCCACCGAACAGTCCACCCATCAAATCCATACCTCTCCAGTTTAGAGAGAAGGATGTTGTAGGGGACCGTGTCAAAGGCCAGTAAGTAACATCTCAGATGCCCTTTCTATAAAGAATAGTTATCTACAGTTCAGCAGACAAGCCCATTGTCTAAACATATACAGCAGGAGTTTGATAATAAAATAATAGTTAGCATTGTAATTGCTCCTCAAAGATCTTAGTGTTTCACAATTGATAAAGACTAAACAAGTCTTATGGAAAACTTACGTGGGCCTCTAGCCAGAAAGTCCAGGATTTCTTCATTGCCTGAGTAGTAGGGACGCTCCTGCCTCTGTACCCAGTATCATCTGCTGTTTCTTCTGCCTCAAAAGAGAGTTTTTGATGGTTAGGAGACAAACCAATAAGAGTGGTAGTCTTCCCTATTAAGTCTTCAAAAATTGTAAGATTTTCCCCTGAAAAAAGGGAACCCTAGGTATTCTACAAAATACAAAACTAACCTCAAAGGATCTGGAGATTCAAAAATACTGTAATATTGTGATTCTCATGTTAGTGTTAGGTAAATTGTTGAAAGAAGAAAAATCTATAGACAAGATCTTAAGGAAAAGAGATAAATTTTTTCTCCAAATGTTTCTACTTTGACGGTGGGATTACACTTAGAGAAGAATAAGAAGGAACTGGTTGCAAGTGCTATCGTGTGGTATCATACAGGAACAACTGCGTGGGTTTCATCCTGTCTCCACCTTCTGTCACTCTGTCTTCACTTGAGACCAGCTTTCACTGCATGGGGCTCAGGATCTTCCCAGGGGACTGTTCCTCCACAGTGAGAAAAAAGTTTTACATCCCTGGAAGTTGCATGTAAAAAGATGAGATAACCAGAGCCCATTATTATTTATTCAGGTGAAGGTTTCAATCCAGCCTTATTTATTTTTGCAGTTCCCCATGCACTGGAGAATAGACACCCTTTCTTCCACCTGTAACATCCCATTTCCCTAAAGACACTCCCTCTGAAGCTATATCCTTCCTACTCACAAGATGAAACGGTCATTTCAGATGGGATACTTGACATATTTTCTTTGAGTCTTAATTACGCCTTTTTTACATAGAAGAAAAAGAAAAGAGTTAGAGCTCTGCGTGCAGAAATCTAAATAATATGAACCCTGGGGAAACCATAAGGGTAGGTGCTACAACTGAAGATGATGAGAAGAAGGATCAATGTGAGGGGGTTTTGTTAGAAGTTCTGTTTTTCTGTTTCAACTTTTACTAATTTTCAGGGCTTATTTTAGGTAATTGCTACTATCAGCTGGCAGGAGCAAAGTGAGGCAAACCAAAACCTGCCATAATCATTTTACTGGAATTGCGAGCTGAAACTTGAGCAGAAACTCATTGACTGATTAATTCAGAAGAGGCACTCAAAGGCAGACTGTCTTCCTATGTGCATATTACGTTTTTACAAGAGCACCGAGTATGAAAATTTCATAATGCAGCTCAGTGTAACAAAGAAGTATGATTTAAGAGAATGAAAGGGAAATAGTAGGTATAATGAGCAGAATGCTGAATTCCTTTAAAAAAAACCCAAACAACAAAAGAACAAAATCAAACCCCAGAACACCCCACCCTATTTTCTCCAATATTCAGGTTTAAAAACAAACAATACTTACTGATAGTTAGGCACTGTGCTTGATTGTTTTCAGAATGCCTTCTTGGAATTGCCATCTGATTTATAACATTGAAAACTTTACTGAAGGTGGATTTTGGATATCTGAAGCTTTGTTGGTGGTGGTGGTTTTGCTGGCATCTCTATAAATAGAAATTGCTTTGCCTTTAAGCCCTTTGAAGACTTCAGAGCATGGAGTTTCCTACATAGGAAACTTGACACCTAGCTGTCCCCAGTCGCTTGAATTTTCCTATAGCCTAGGATAAATGTATGCTCTCAGTTTCTTAACAGTGGAGGATTGGATGTTGGGTTGGTCCTAATATGTGTGTCTGCAGAAATTTTTTCCAGTAGAACAAACATTCTAAGATGATATGTTATAACACTGTCTTTATTGAACATATCTTATGTATCAAGTGCTGCATTACTAATATGTATCCAAGTAACTATAGCTGTGATTGTGACATGCCTGGGAAGTACAGAAGATGCGCCAGCAAAGTAATATAGTGACATTATCAGTATTCAGTAAAGTAAGTACATGTCTAATATCAAATATAGTCCCATGAAAGTCAATTTACCTGTAAGTATATATTCAAGTGATTTGTTGAATTGAATACTACTTGTAGAATACAGTGGCTCTGAAAAATAGAAAATGAAGGTGGCTTTATTTCAATAGAGGAAAAAAATACATTCATTTTAGCAGATAATGACCTCTATTTGCCATCTAGCTGATATGCAAAAAGAATTGTCATTTACATGTCTATTTTTCAAACTTTACATATTCCAAAAGTGTGAAAGTTAACACTAGTAACACGTAATATTTTTGTTCTCTGTCGCCTGAAAGGAAGGAATAGAGCTGACAATTAGGGAGAGAGGCATGTCTTGCCTGAACTCAGGTAAGAGCAAACCAAGAGGAGAATCATTTAGAAAGATTGACTGGTCTAATAGAGATATTCTTAGTTTTGGTAGAAACGTTCTGTACTTTGGCACTCGCTTGCGATAGCAGTTTTTCTTTGGTTAGGGTTATGCCCTTATATTTTGATAAACAGGTGGCAGCCTCCAAATTGGCACTATCTTACTGTGTATTCTCAAGACTACAATGTCTTCAGAAAACAATGATAACAATGCAGGACACATATTCAGCTTCAAGAACTTGGCTAGATAGTTATATGTCATTTTCATTAATAAAGATAACAGAATAAAACCAATTTCTTCAGCACTTTCTGTGTAAGATATAAGACACAGGACAACTTCAGGGGGTGGGTGTCACATCATAATTAAAGAACTTTCTCACTCTTATGAACTATATTGATGCTTTTGCACTAAACTCATCCTCTAATTCAAATACGATGAGAAATTTTGAAGTATGGGATATTGGATAAATCCCCACAGCGTCTCCTGGCTTCCTAACTCAAAGGTGTAAGAATGGTGAATGGCCTCAGCCACAACATGGCATTAAATGCAATCTGTGTATGCCCAGTGTTATCAGTGCTGGCCATGATTTTTAAAAGAAAACCATTGAACAGTCTATGGTGCCAACAAATACACTCGCTATTAAGTGTTATCTGCTTCCTTCTGCTGAAGCAAGCGCATGCAGGCAATGATCTTCTGATAGCTTTTCATTATCTTTGCTTATTGTGAAAATACATTTGGAGGCATCCAACGTAATATAACCTCCCCTTCCCCTCAGATGTGGTAGCCACAGCTCAGAGACAGAAACTGAAGTATTCCTATATGTTGCCCTGTCACTTAAGCTGTATTACCAAGGTGGTGATGATAACCTTAAAACTTCACAAATCTGACATCCATTCTGAGTTTAAATTTCATTTTCTACTTTAAGTTTTGCCCGTGCAGTGGGTTTCATTTCGTTTAGTTGCCATTTCAACTATAGGAAAACAGATCTGTGGTTTTCTAGGGAAATCAGTAATTGATTTAATCTGGTGGCACTGCTGAGAGGTCTGGCTACTGATGCTTCTGTAGCAGAATCAGTGTCTCATAGTGGCTACGTAAAAGGGGTTTAATAAGGGAAAGGGTAGAGATCAGAGGAATGTACCCAGATTCCAGACTTCTGCTTGTGTCCATTAATTTTTTCAGAGTGGTATTTATCGTGACATGTTTTACCAACCCTTTTTTATCACAATGCTCCAGAACACCGTACTCAGCAGTTCAGCTTTTTTCTCTCTTAATCGCTTTCCTGTTTCTCAGACAAGCATCACTTGAAAAAAAGGATGCTGGAATGCTTCAGAGTTGGTTTGTTAGTGGATTGAAGAACAAGTAAATGCATATATTGAGTTCAAGAACTGAACAACCATGCGCATTTTCTCAGACACTAGTTTTCCTTATTCTGTAAGGACACTTCAAGAAGGGAAGATGTTACTCAGAGAAGTAGGAAAAAAATTCAGAATTTTCAGCAGTGCTGTTGCCTGGGTAAGGTGACTTTCCATGAAATATTAATGAAAATGGATATCATGGACAACATTGTGAAGTTGGGGTTTACCTTGATGTTTTGCTTCTTCATAAAAGCTCTTTTTTTTTTTTTAACCTGTTTAATACATAGCTATTCATTTGGCTGTTCTCTTTTAAATTTTTTTATGTCATTACTAATTAATCACTGAAAATAATCTTTTTTAATAATTTTAGTTTTATTAATGTTGTAAAAGCTACATGGGCCAAGCTCGATGGGTGTGCAGAAACCCCCAAGCCAACCCCAGTCTCTCAAGACCGGTGAGGATTTTTTTCTACTTAGACTTTTACTGCTTTCACCAGTATAAAATAATAGTATATTTTCAAGGAATTTTTGGTAGTTGAGTTGTTGGTCTTAATTGAAACTAGCTTTATCCAAATTCTGCCTCCCTATTCTGCTATCACTTATAAAAGTTTTACTGGTTTATATTTTGCTTCCTTATCT
The DNA here is from genome assembly GCF_000699145.1 of Aptenodytes forsteri. Lineage (NCBI taxonomy): Eukaryota > Metazoa > Chordata > Aves > Sphenisciformes > Spheniscidae > Aptenodytes > Aptenodytes forsteri. Next base: position 1,595,081 of record NW_008794951.1, read on the forward strand.
TTCCACCCAATAACTATGTGGGCTTATTAAAAGATTTTAAGGTTAAATAGCCCCATAATGGTCATTCTGTCTGTTCTGCTGTGTAACGCAAACAGAGAATTTCCTGCAGTAACTCTGGTATCAGGTATAATGTGGTCCCTGGTTGATTTAGAGCTTATATTTTTAAGAGATATTGAACCCTGATTTGGAGACTTCAAGCGATGGAGAATTCAGCATACCTGTAGGTAAATTGTTCTAAGGTTCGATTATCCACATGGTAAAATTGTGTCCTTTATTTGTAATGTAAATCAGTTCATCTTCAGCTTCCAACTACTGATGAACTGATACTGAGTATCAGATGTTGGCAATTCAGCAGTGATTTAACAAAGCTGTTGAGGAAGAATTGTCATAAACTCATACAGAGTGAGGAGAAAGATTTCTGTGAGGAAAAGATGCACCTTTTTGGGGTAGGAATTTTAAAAGATTGAAAAGAATCTGTGGTGAGCAATTATAAATGTGAAATGCATTGCAGCTGCCTAAAACCAAACAGTGAGGGAATGCAGGGAGGTAAAAATCACCTTTCCCTCTCCCTGCTAGTCTAAGCCTGTGATTTAAGGCTAAAATGTAATTTGCTAGTGATACTGAATAATGGGAAGACAGAATTTTCCCTGGTATGAAACGTATAACTTCCCAGTGCCGTCACTGAGAGGGGCAACCTTAGCAAGTCAGCGAGAAGCCATGTTTCCTGAGCAGAGAGGGAATGCAGATGCCATGTCGTCCAAGTTTTATGTCCCCAATAGATTTGCTAGGTTTCGCAGCTGAACTAAATCTAAACCTTGCTGAATTGCTCTCTGGGCAGCCTACGCTCAGAAATGTATTTCAAATGTCCAAGCCTTCACTGTAGGGAAAAAAAAAAACCTTATTGAGTATACAAAGGCTTGAACAACTCTCATTTTAAAGATTAATGTAGGTGAGGTTGATTTATCAGCAAAATGTGCCTCACGTCAGCTGTTGAACCAATGGACGATCCATTGGGCAAGGGAGAAAATGAATGCCGTTAAATCATTTTTTTTTTTTTATCCCTTTTAACTGTCATCTTATCCTTTTCCTACCACGTGAGTGGTGTTGTGACAATATTTGGTGCATTCTGTCATTCACTGCTGTGTATTTCATTTGTTCTAAAAACTGCTGCCGCTGGGGAAGAAAGCAAAGCAGAACAAAACCATTGCCACGGGTCAAACTTTGAGGAATCCAATTTTATCAACAGAAGTCTGGAATTCACAAGCTCTAATCTGATGTTTTAAAGTCCCTAAGGTCAACAGTGAAACAATCCAATAAAAGGGGCTTAAAAATGTAGATCTTTATAGAATTTGCCTCTAGAACTGTTTTAAAACTACAATATACCACTAGCCTAACCTATTAAAAATTGAACAAGTTAATTGATTTGGTGAATGGGGTTTTATACAGTTTTATTGTGGAAGATTTAAATTTATTTGGGCTAAATCTAAAATAAAATAATGACACTTCAGTACTTCACTAGGGGAAAAGGAAGAAATGTGAGCATAATAAGCAATAACTTCAGAATATCAATTTACCTGTCATAAGGTTGACTTAGGGTTAGCCATGATTAATATATAGTATTTGCTAGTTTATCTTTTGTGTTATGGTAAATTAAAAAATATTTCTCCCACTAAGACATGGAAGGTTGTTGATAATGAAACAGCACAGCAACCACTCACAAAAGAGTTTTCATGTTAAATGCTTAAGATTGTTTTAATAAAATGTCATGCTTTCATGAAAATGTCTAAGCTCTGACATACATAAAAAAACCTTTTTAATTTTTAAATAAGTACTTATACTCTCTTCATGTTTATACTTTATGATTCATTCAGCTTATGTCTACGTATTACTAACTTGAGGCAGTAAACTACTTCACCAAAAACAGGTGAAGGTTAAGGACACACTGCTTTAAGTCCATAAACTTCTTTAAAATACTGTAACAATACTTTCAAGGCAGATGCTGCTTAATTTGTCATCTGGTCATATGATAGATCATTTTTGGTCTTTTAATTGAAGGATAATAAAAAGCTTGGGTTTTAAAATAATAATTTTATATATATAGATAGAATCATAGAATCATTAAGGTTGGAAAAAGCTCTAAGATCATCGAGTCCAACCATCGACCCAACACCACCATGCCCACTAAACCATGTCCCTAAGAGCCTCATCTACACGTCTTTTAAATACCTCCAGGG
>NW_008794951.1:1597819-1626473 GCF_000699145.1 Aptenodytes forsteri
GGCCCATCGATCCAGCCTGTCCAGGTCCCTCTGTAGAGCCTGCCTACCCTCGAGCAGATCAACACTCCCGCCCAACTTGGTGTCGTCTGCAAACTTACTGAGGGTGCACTCGATCCCCTCATCCAGATCATTGATAAAGATATTGAACAAGACCGGCCCCAAAACTGAGCCCTGGGGAACACCGCTCGTGACCGGCCGCCAACTGGATGTAACTCCATTCACCACAACTCTCTGGGCCCGGCCGTCCAGCCAGTTTTTGACCCAGCACAGAGTACACCTGTCTAAGCCGTGAGCCGCCAGCTTCTCTAGGAGATAGTGGAATGCAGTTAATACTAAAAATAATACTTTTTTCTTCCCTTGCAGTATCTCTAGGAATAGCTGATAGTTTAAGAAATACTAATAATAACGTAGAATCCCAGCACAATTTTGAGAATAGATGAAAATAATACTGGGGTCTTAATTTAGCAGGCACTTGAAAACTGCCGCAGTGTCAATTGATGAACAGTGACTTTACAGAGACATGCATTGCTTAAGATTAAAGACATGCTTAAGAAAACTTGTCAAGAAACACCAGTGCTTCCTGGGCTTAGTTATAGCAGGGAGGCGGAGCCTGCACAGAACTAGTGCTGAGTACTCCTCTATTATTTTTGTTGTTATTAATGTCTCTCTTGTCCTGGCGAGGTTGCTCTTAGATGGGACATACGGGTCGGTATATGGGTAGAAATCAGGGCCTGGACTGACAGTTGCTGTTGAACCAGAGTAATGTTGAAATGTATCTTAAATATAGATGAAGCGGAAAGTAAACCTGTTGTTTGAATCAAATCACTTAACACTAAGGAAAAAGAATTATCTCTTATTTTTCTCCAAAACTAGGGTTCGTAATCTAAATCTGAAGACGATAAAATCATTTCATTCATGTCATGCTCACAGAATGGCATTTTTTTCAATCCTCACAAAATTCGAACACAGCACTAATACTTCTGTAGGGAATACAGTGTTAAGTGTTGGTCCCCCTTTTTTTTTTTGCCTATTAATTACAGATAGAATGTATTGAATGCCTTTGTACTGAAAGTACAATGTAGCTATTATTCAAAAAGTACGTGTAACAAAATCATATATGTCAAGAAAATGGCTTGTCTCTGACATAAAGTATATTCTTCTCTCTCCAAAATATCAATTGTATAGATGTCTATAGTAAGAAATAATGCTGGGAAAATAGCCAGTCTAGAACGTAAATCAGTGCACTCTGTTCTTACCAGGTTTAGAAAATATGCTTTTATGGATAATGTTTACTAAAACTTAGTAAATTAATGCAGAGGATTGTCAGTCTCTTTTTAAAAACACTATACGTTATCCAGCACATTGCTCTTCTCCCCTAAAAGTTAGGCACAGCATTAATCTTTCATGTTTATTTAAAGTATTGAAATGAGATGGAAATTTATACGCTCACTCCCTAAGAATAATTTCCTAAGCATTAACTTGGCCAGAAATTACTAAACCCAACCAACAAAAACTTTTCTGACATTATGATTTTATACAATTGTTGCATAAAAGGCTATGCTCCATTAAAATAAATGTCTTTCTCAGTCATTGGAACTGCAATACGGTTCCTAAACTAATGAAGATGTTAACTATAAAATAGTTCTCACTCTACCTACAGTCCTGGAAACATCAAATGCACAAACAGAACGCTGGCTTTTTGTTATCGCAGCTTTCCAAATTCAAAGGGTAGAAGCTGCAAGTAGGGGGAAAAGAGACAAAATATCTTCATTTTTTCACAAAATTTAACAATGCCTGACCAGAAGTCAAGGACTCGCTGATAAAACATTTAGTCTAACTTCATGAGTTAATTCTGACATTTTAAACTGGTTTAGGGTGGGCTTGTTTTCTTGATTTGTTGGTTTTGTTTCCCTATTTCCCACAGTTAGGTTTTGCTAGGGCACGTGGATACTGCACTCCTCCCCAAGCAGGGGCTTAAGGGGACATGTGTGACTCCTTATGCCGGTAGCAGTCTGCATCATTTCCTTCTTGGAAAGATAAGAATAGCTCTAGAGTTTCTCTGCCACTGACTTCCATTTTATCTTCCTGTTAAGCAATCTGATTCACAGGTAAAGCAGGAGGAAATGCTGTCTCTGTCACAATAATTTTAGGCTTTGAGGAGCGATGCTTTGTCATGATTTCTAAGTGAACTTGTTGCATTTTATCTCAAAATGCTTTAAACAACAGTGTGTTTTATGACAGCTACATGGAGAGGGCTGCCCTTTGCATTCTCACGTTTTAAGCTATGCCTCCTGGCTTTGGCTTTTCAAGACTTTATTTCACTCAGATGTAAAAGATAACATCCCAGCATCAATATTGAAACTCTGTGCTTGGATGCTGGTGTAGTTGACTTAAAGTTGTTAAAATTCACAGGATCATCAATATGTACCTCGCTTAATCAATTTTTTAGAAACACAGAATCGACAGTTTAATGAGAAGAGATTTCCCAGGATCACAGTCCCCTCCTCCTCATTACGAGAGTCAGTCTTACATTAAAGAAATGGTAAATCCTATTTGATTTCCCTTTCATGAAAGACTGAGCTGTCCCAGGTGTAACCTTTCTTTTTGCTGGATGAGGAGGACAAGCGCTAAAGTAATGAGATAATCAATAAGCATTGGTTTTGTATTGTTCATCTTACGTACATTTGGGCACGTTATGTTTTCTCCTTAGTTTTTGCTCCTTTGCTAGTCCAGCCCACTACTGATAGAGCCAAGCAGCTATTCAAGGTCAGGCAGTTCCTTGGTTTCAAACTTTTCTTTGGCTCTTCTCCCATTGTCATTTGAATTAGCCTTAGCTCATCAACGTAGCTTTTTAAAAATGCCACGGAGATCATGGTTTAACGAACTGAGAAATGAATGTGTTGACCTTACAGTTTTAAAGGGGACCACAGTATGGTTTTGCTCATGGCCTCATTGGTCTCACCGTGGAATAACACCTTCAAGTAAATGCATTTTTCCACAGCTCTACTCCCAGAGTTTAAGGATATCTCTCAATTAGCTGAATTATTCTCCTTTTAGAGCTCAAACATCTCGGAGTAGGTTAGCCGAGTGGTTTAATTTACTGGAGACTTTTTATCAGCTCATTGAACTTTTAAGCTCTGTAAAAGTCAGTGTGTTAGAATACCACAGTGAAGGATTATTTAAATATTTGTATTTGAATATTACCTAAATCTGAGGATTTTGCAGTTCCTCACCTCTCATTTTCTGACAAAGCACTCGGGCACTATTATACAAGGAGCTTCCCTGGCTGCGGTGGGAAGGATTGTAAGGTAAGGAGAAAAAAAAAAACCAAACCCCAAACAAATCAAAACATACTGCAGCTCACCACGAGAGAGGCAGCAGAGTAACTTCAAACAAAACCTGGCATTCTTGTCTCTCAGCCCTGGGCTCAGCTGGTGGACGTGCATTCCCCTTTCTCAGTTTGCTTAGCAAGTACCCCCTATCACAGGATCATTTGAACATATGTGCCCCTACTCTCGCCTCTGACCTTTTATTAGTTGGACATTGCTACTCGTGTTCATTTCCTAGGAGCCTTTTGACTTTATTCGGATTTGCAGAATCTGATGGGAGGGAACATTGTACCAGAAGGGAGCATCTGATAAAGTATCAACACCGTTGTATAAATTTTAACTGAAGAAAATGGAAGGTTTAGGTAGATTTTACATAAAGCAATGTGGCTTAGCCACTCCAGTAATTTATTTATTTTTTTTTAAACTTGAAATTAATTTCAGTGCAGTCTACATGTTCTCTGTGCATGCAGGCTTACGTGGTGACTACCCATACTGGGATGAATTGAGCATGCTGTATTTCATGTTTAGAAAAGTATGAAAATACATGATTTAATTCCATTCATTCAAATTAAGGTTCAGTAGGGTGTGTGCATTCTGGCATAATTGTTTGACTATGGTGTGCAAACCATTCTTTTGCTTCCTTTCCCTATTCATGATGTGATTTGCATAATAATTCTTTAAATTCTGGGCTGTGAATATTATTTCATTAACATAATTACCTAATTTCTTGTTTTGTGAATCACAATAGATAAGTAATAATAGTCTCAGCTTATTATCACATTTTCTTCTGTGCTTGGTAATCACAGTAAACAGATTAGAAATGTGATTTTTATTTTTTTCTTTTAAAGGAGGGATTATTCAAATAGCAGAATGATTATGTGACCCATTTATGCACATGCAAAACACCCAGGAGATTCCAGCTGTGGGCTTGCAGCATCCTTTCAGGCACCTACCTGCAGTCTTGGTCTTCATTAAGGCTTCCTCTTCATCAGGAACTACTTTTACTGTATTTGGACACCACAAGGTGCATTAAACGCCAATTTTATCCTTTAATTTCAGGAAATTAAAACCAGATTATTAAAGGATTTTAGTTCCTGCAGAGACACGTCTCGGGTATCTGTGCTGATATGTGGAGAAAGCTTATGTAGAAAAAAAATCAGAGTTTAATTGCAGTTACAAGCTTATTTCCTGTAAATATTTAATGGCCAGGTTATTTGTATCGGCATAGATAATCTCCTAGAATCCAGTGAAACAGCTTTTGCATATAGCATGTTTTATGTATTTGCAGGATTCTCCTGCAAAGAGGAGAACTCCTTTTCAGACAGATCTTCAGACCTGATTTGCTATTTTTAACAAATTAATGTTTGCCATATAAATATCAATGCTGGATTATACAATAATATTTAACTGGGGAACGAAATAAGATAATTATAGTTTTCAATTATATCTGAATAGATTTTTTCTTAATAAAACTTTATTTCAAAGTGCTTTAGAGATTTTTGTATTAAAGCTTCTGTTATGCAAGTCTATGCAAGGACATCCTAACGTGGTTTTGAGAGATCTGAAACGTTGCCTTTTCCCAGAAAGTATTAGCTGTAATCAGGCACGCTCCCTGGAAATCAAGTACGGTTTAAAACAGGTAAGGATATTTTTAAGAACTGAAGAGAAGGCATATAATATATTGGCTATATTCTTTTCTTCCACTCTTCATCCCAAGAAGAAAATACGATAGTGGCCAAAATCCATTTAGCATAACTCTAAAACCAGAGGGATTCTAAGATCCCTACTCATCAGATATGCGTTTACAAGAACATTATTGTTATGCTTCCACCTTGTGAGCCGGTGCTGGGTGTGGGGTAGGTTGGCTGCATAAAGGAACGCAGATGGGTGGGGACAGCAAGTGGTGGGTTATTGCCCCCCCCCCCCATGAGTTTATAAGTTTCAATTTATCTAGCCATGGCGCTTTTTATCTGGATGTTTTATTTTTAAGTACTTAGTTTACGCTTCTTATGCATGATTCTTTAGTTGCAAAAGAAATTATTTTGAGAAAGGAAAAATTTTCTGCAATTTTGTTTAACTGTATTAAAAGAAATCATAATGTAGCAAAGCTATAGAAAGACCTTGTGAAATTTCCAGTGTCAGTTAAAAGTAAATATGGAAGAAAACTCTTCAGAAAGCAAAGGGGCCTGTGAGACTTTCTTGGCTAAACTGTTTGCTCTGCAGCTATTTAATATGTACATGAAACAAAAGAGAGTATTTCATGGATATTTGGCTTTTTCTGTCTGTACGGAATCAGAAGCTTATCTCAGCTGGTGAAAGGCCGCTCAGCCTTCATCACACTTTGTGGTGTAGTGAAAAAGAAAAAGCTATAGAAGGAGAAAGTGTGTAATTAGTAATAGTTGTTGGGGGGGTGGAGGCACGAGTCACGTTTTGAACTGATTTTAAGCTAGTTTTTACCGAAAGCCTAATCTTCCCAAGACGTTAGAGAGCCTGATAAATATTTCTTTAAAAACTCCTTGAAAGATAGGATTGTAAAGGCAAAACTGACAGAGTGAGGACTATGGTGGCATTACTGTAATTTGTTTAATTTCTGCTAAAGCATGTTTATATAACATATACAGCGTATAGCATATTTAGTGCTTACCTACTCTTGAGAAGAATTGTATTAGCTCCAGAGGCGCGTTGAAATAACCTCTGTTGTCACACTGGCTAGCAGAAGGGCCTGGTGTGGGGAGGAGAGTGGCATTTCCTCATAAATGCTACACTTCACGAAGATGCAATCAGGATGAAAAGCTCAGAGCAAAGGAAGCGCCAGTGACGGTCTCTGGGAAATGAGGAGCTGTCTGGCAGCTCGTCTGTATGGCAGTGGCGGCGATTGGTGCAAGTCTGAGCTGCGGAAATTGCTTCTTTCGATACTTTCTGGTTTTCTGCCACATTTTGCTATGTTGGCTAACAGCAATAAAAGGTCAAGAATTGCATTTGGATTTCTGTAATTTCAATCCAGCGTTCGGCAGTGTCGTTCTTGAGCTAAATATTTTCTATTGTGCAAAACAAAAAAGTAACAAGAATGCGTGAAGGCAGGGTTTTAATGTGTTAAATTAAGCACTGCTGGGAAATTAGTGATGGGAAATGAAGGCATGTCTTAAACTGCGGAAAATATGGGGCATCATAGATGATGTTGGTACCCACAGACCAGGTATGTTGCTGCGACCGCAGTCCAGGTGAAAGACAATAAACGATTTTCTGTGCTCAGTGAATCGTTAGTCTCCAAATATTTCCAGAGAGGACAGGTATAAAGATAATAGGTTTCATCTTTCCAGATACAGATTCAGACTATCTCCGTATTTCATTTGTGTGGTTCCAATTAAATCATAAATGTAGGATATATGGTTAATTAAGAAGATTCGTTTTGCTTTTCATTTGAGAGACTCATTAAGGAACATGGGAAAAAAAACTTATAGTAATGGAAGCTGGGACCTGAACACACAGGTTTTGAGATTGTTGCAAAACCTGAGGTAAACGCTTAAATTTGGATATAGGATCTGTGTGCCTTCATCGTAGTATTTTCAACAAGGCAGTGTTTTGAGGTGGTAGAACTTCATCATGGAAAGACAAGTTCTTTCCACTGAATTCCTTAGAAGACAAATCTTTGGATGTGGATTTTCAAACAAGTTTTGGGAAATAATTAGCCTTTTTGACTTAAATAAGATATTTCTTACGTAATTTGGGGTTACATTGTTATTGCACCAATTTTCCAAAGAGCAAAGTGACTTGTTTCAGGAACAGTAAAACGCTTTGCTCTTAGACGAGTGAAAAGAGAGATTATTACTTAATCATTCTGTGTTGACATGGAAGCTATCCAAAGCTACACTAGAAATTCTGGTCGTTTCCTCAGATTTTCAACTCCTGTGACATTGTCGCAGCCCAGAGGATATCTATCCACTGCCTCCCTTTGAATTTTTAAAACAAAACCACAGTTAATATTTTATTGAGTTTTGAATCCTGCTAAACATAAAATGAACCTCTTCCTTACCATTTTGTTTGCACTGTGTCTTTTTAAAGTGGGCATCAGTAAAAGTATGGAAATAGGACTCTTCTTTTCTAACTTCTGTAATAAGCTTTTAATGCAGTACTATCCCTAAACACATTTTTTTATTGTCTGGCTCAGTGAAAATATCCTCATGAAAGAAACAAAATTTTTGAGAAAAGCTTTTCATTTTAAGTGTGTCTGACAGGAGTAAACATAACATCTCTAGAGTCTTAACTTGCTGAAATAAATATAAAAGACAGAATCTGATAGTAGTTTTATAAGAGGATTGCCTCAGATTCATATAGGTCATTGTAGTCAAACAGAAATATACAGTGCATGCTTAGAAATACTATGCTTCTAATTTCCAGTTATATTGAAAACAGAACTTCTGTTTTTCATGCTCAGGAACAAAAGGAGTTGCAGAATGTTGTTATTGGATAAAATCTTTATGGACACTTCTGTTTGAAAACTGCATGGCTATTGATACTGTAAGAGTGATTTGTTGTAACAGTCTGACATGGGGTAGTATTTTCTTAAGTAATATTATTTGAAAGAGCATAAATACAGAGAAGTACTGTCTTCCTTAACACGAATAAAGGCATCACACATTAATATAAGTGATTTTAAGATGAAATGCCAGTACATTCTATGTATAGTCGGTTTCTTAAGCCCCTTCTAACAGGGAGAATCAAAATTAGTGCAGAAATCTGGCTCAAAATGAATCATACATTAAAGTGTCTCAAATTATGTTTTGAGATTATATGACCAGATTCCTCAGCTGTCCTGCACATACAGTACACGAGAAATTGATTTTGGATTTCAGTGGATACGGATAGAGGAGACTACCTAAATTGTATCATTTGCAAAATAAGGATGTGAACGTTTCTTAGACCCTGGGCTGATCCTCTGAACAGAAGTTTATTTTAGGCTATGTAATTGAAAAGTGATTTAACTTCTTCCACAGAGCTGTACAAAATCAAAGCTTTGATTTGAGGGCCAGAGGGACAAAAATCTGACACAAACCTTAACTACCCAACGTACATTTTCTACAAAACACATAATCAAGCAAATCTTATTTAGTTCAGCAATCTGCTACAAGATTTTTTTCCACTGAACAAACTCAAAGGATTGTATGGTAACATGGACAGTTTGATGATACGTGAGGTTACATTCAGGTCTTTATCCTCTTTTTTTTTTTTTTTTTCAGGAATGATCTAGCAATAAGATTTTTCTATAGGATCTTTAATCAAGCATTTATCTACAAGATGTAGAATTTCACAAACCTATTAACTAATGTGAATTTAAAAACTTGAGATCAGCAGTATGAAAAACTGTCAGTTCTTTGAGCTCCAATTAAACGCTTGTCAATATATGTGCAGTATCTATCCAAAATTTAAGTAAATTCCTTGAAGTTGAACTGTTTCCACCTGTCATTGTTATAAATAGACAGACATTATCTACTGTGTCATTTCAGAGGCCATTATTTTTATAAATAAAATAGGTAATGGAATAAAAAAAAATCCCTCAGTACTTTTTTATAAGCAAGGGCTACATTAAGAACATAACTTAAAACGAATATTATATTGACCTGTCTTACAAGTGAACGCTAATCAATTTAAAGGGTGAAGGGGCAGTCTTTTAAAAATCTGTTTAAAGTCAATAGAAACTGCATGTTTGTGAAAACAGCAACGTCCTTCTATGGTGTTTTGTTGTTGGGGGTTTTTTTAAATATTTTTCCTCTATATGAACTTCCATTGTTGCTACAGCTGTAAGTTCAAGCTGATTCTAGCTAACTTTCTTATAGCTCTTAACTGATTTGGAATAGTGAAAATAAACGCTAGTAAAAGCACATTGTCACTCGGAGCAGATATATTTACTAAGGCCTTAACAGCATTCTTTTATGATTATAGGGAAGTTGTTTTAAACGAATTCATAATAAATATAAAGGTGCTTTAAGATGTCCAGTGGAATTTCTTTATTGTATGGAAAGTCTAGGAAAACATGCATGCTTATAATCAAGGAAGAAATAATAATAATAATAAAATAGTTGAGATGCAAGCAGCCTTTCCCACAAATGTGTGACTTTGGTGATAAACTTCAATGACGAATTAACTCTGTCACTGGGTAGAGGGGAAAATGTTATAGTTTGTCAGCCAGTGATTTTTCAAGCATTTTTTTTCCTGACAGTATAGTTTAGAAACAGGGTGATTCAGAAGTGGTTGATAAACTGCTGAAAAATAAGAAATACAATCAATAAATGGTAAAAGAACTGCGAGTACTAGAATTACCTATTCTTGTGTGATCAGAATGCGTTTGCCTGACTCTCTTTATCCTTTAGAAGTTGGAATAATCCATCATAGCTCTGTACACTCTTATGTTCGAGACACGCTGAGGCAGAGTTCAATTTTTTTAGTATTGTTACTCCGTGACTATATGTTGGTGAATGCTTGAACTTTTGAGCCTGCAAGATGATTTCTAGGAACTAATGCATCTTAGTTGTTGGCCTCGCTTGTCACTCTGGCACTGAACCATGGCAAAAAAGGAGCAGCCCTGTCAGATGGGCTAGATGGAGGGCAGGTTTGGTTTCTTGTGGGTAAGAAGGGAGAGCCAAGCTGGGGTGTAACCAGGGTGCTGAAACATGTCATGTAGGGGTGGAGTGGCGTGCTGGATGAATTACACTACTTTTTGTTCAGCTCCACAGGCGAACTGTTTTGTGGAATACGAGTAACTAGCACAAACAACTGTTTGGCGTGTAAGCAGAGAGCTGTAAGAATTACTGAATCATCCTAAACCATTTCTAATTGATAACAAAGCAGCTAGGATAATCTTCAGTTTTGCTTTTGAAATATTGTAAATGAATTGTAATGATAGTATTTACCAATGTCATTAATATTGTCTATGAAATTTTACATTAAAACAGGTGTGAAATGGAGCTCCATAATTCTGCTTCATTCATTATCTCTTCATAAAGTAATAATTTTATTTGTCCAGGTAAACTCAGCTCCAAATTCTAAAAACTGATTTACATTTTTAGCATTCATAAGTATGTTTTATAAATTTGCTTTTCGGTCCTCCTTTTTGTAAGGATTTATGAAGGAAAATGATACGTCAGCACAAATATATTTGTATTTTGGTGGGTTTTGACCATTTGCATTTTGATATATCTATTTCTTCTGATTTTCTAAATCTCAGATGTAAACATTTCTATTTCAAACAGTGCTAAACAAATACATCTTTTCTTATATTAAATACTTTAAACTAGGGGCTGACCCGAATTGAAGTCAGAGATTTTAACCTTCTTTGAAGTAGAGGATTCAAGTGTCGATACTGTTTTCAAACATCTCTGAAACAGTGTTTGAGTATGTTCATTTCTTTGTTTATTTTGGAAGGAGCATGAAACCAGTCTTGTTATTTATGTTGAAATAACCAATTTTTGTGTTTTGATTCTGCATTTGCAAGGAGCATAGACTAGATGGTAACAAGTAAATAATCAACGTGTGGGACTGTCAGGAGTGGTTCACAGGAGTTTGGATACATAAGCTCGGCTGAAGTGACTTCAGTAACATTAAATATTGTTAAATAAATGATTCCCCGTTTGCACAATGTAACCCATGTTCTCACTTCATTCAGTAACTAAATAAAGCAGAGTTTCTACTTACTCCCAACTCTAGAGAAGGTGATGGAAAGGAGCAGTTGGGCCTTGTGGAAAAAGCAGTGCTAGGGAAGGTTGGCTGTAAACTTGTAGAGAAGTGTTTTTGTGACTGAGGAAGGCGAGATGAAATCTCTGCATCTCCTGGAGCTGGAGGGCAAAGGAAGGCTACTATTTTATGTTTAAATGCTTCACTTGGTTAATGAGTGGTTTTTTGTGGCTGGGAAGAGACAGACAGAGAAAAGGGTAATTGTTCTATTTGTTTTGAACACCTTGTTTTTTAACACAGAGCTTAGAGCAATGAAGAAAAGGCATAAAAGCGAACTTGTTTTTAATTTTTGTGAATGTGCTGAACAAATAAGTATGTTTAATGTTGGATAAGTAGGCATTAAGAAAGAGGATGATGGAGAGGAGTTTTTTTCATAAATCAACAAAGCAGTGTGATATAAGCATTTTAGATATTAAAAAATAGTCTTTATTCAGTAACAAAGTGTGTCCCTGCTTGGATTAAAATAAGTGTTTTGATAACAGAACAGCTTTTTAGCATAACAGGATGGTTAACTTGGGTTAATCACATCAGTTCAGGCATTGGGAACATGATCTCAAATAAGGATTTTACATCATGAAGTTGAGGTCTCTTTTGGCAAGGTATTGGAAAAGAAATTAAATTTCAGTTTCAATGGTACGATAACAGGGCTTGAGCTCATGTAATTTTCCTCCTTTAGTTTTGCTATGAAAGTGAATTCCAATTGATTTGTCTATCCTCTGAGAAATTGTATGTAACAATGCATTCATACTGTCATTTTTGAACTTATTTGAGATGGACACATTGGAACTCACATATCTGGCAGTGCCTGTGAACCACACTGCTTTAAAGACGGAAATTTTCTATACTAAAAGTCATTACATAAATGACTTTTTTTTTTTTCCCACCTGTAAATAATAGGTGGAAAGAGCTACAGACCCTCTCTCATTCACACACCAACAGAGGGCATTCTGATACTAGGAGGTCAAAAAGGAATCAAATATTTGTATGTAGATCTCTAATAAACCAGCTTCACAAAAATCTAAATTGAATGATAGTATCTGACTTTTTACTGCAAATAGAAGCCCCAAGAGCTTCTGTTATGCCAATATCTGCTTGAGTATACTTTTTATTTTGCAGACTTTTCAAGCATTGCAGCATAGAGCTGAACAAATTGGCACTTTATCTTCCAAAGACCCTGTACTCTAGGAGTATTCTCAAATTAGGAAATCACTGTCTTTACAGCCTCTTTTAAAGGGAACTTGGTGCAATGCAGAAATGGCCTCATATAAAAACAGATCTTCTCTTGACCTTTTAACGTGCGCATGGTTGCAGTATTTTAGCTGTATGCCAAAATTAGTGCATTGCCACTGATGCCTCGCTCACTGGGTCCTGAGGGAGGTGGTTAGATGCCAAAACATGTTGACCCGTTTGTTCGTTGCTTGCCAGTAAAAAGATATGTGACTATGTAACTGATTTTTGGTACATAAACTTTTCCATTTTTGCTGAGCGTGCAAGTCTGTTTCTTCCTAGTTATTATCTCGCCCCTGGGAGCAGCTGTACCAGTAACAACTACAAGTGTGAGATTTTTCCATATGTATTTATTCATGAAGCGGCTAGTGTGTTTTAATGTCTTTGGCTTCTAATTATAACAGTGGGTTTTGTCCCTGCCATTTAAGCTTGGAGGGATTTATAGATTATATTTACTTAGTGACAGACACCAGGAAAACATTCTTTGAAGATTTAACCTTTTACGGGGCTTTGTATTTACTAGTTAATAAATCTACCTATTCTGTGTCACATAAAGCAGTCATATGTTCAAACAGTCTCAGTTGCAAACAGCAATGGAGAGAATGCAAAATTTTTTTTTTCTACTAACCATGGTCTTTTTTGATTTTTTGGTTGGTAACTTTGTTGTAGCTGCTGTCCTCAAAGGGCATTTTTCACGGCTGGAGCAAAGCAAAAACTTATTGGAGAGCCTATGCTTATATAACAATGAAGTAGAAACAACTGCAGTAAAGAAAAACTTAATTTACTATGGTGATAGCATGAGCAGACCTTTGTAATGGTTTTGCAACAGGCTGAAAGCATACTTTGCATCCCTCTATAGCAAGAAACCAAATATGCTCCCCAAATAGCTCATGCCAAAGCGAGCGACGATTGCTGGTATTCTAACATCTTGTTGGGTTTCTAGTTCCCCCGATTGGTTAATGGTGCATATTCCTCTAAATGCATGTATTTGGTTTAGTTAAAACGTATGCCTAAAAGTGTGGATATTTCTCCAAATTTTTTAGCTTGTACAGAAAAAGACTGTTAATTGTTGGAAGACATTGCATCGCAGCAGAAAGTCAAACTGGTTGTGGTTTTGTTGGTTATTTCTTTTCCCATTCCATGGTTAGTTTCCATCTTAGTACAGATTATATAAATGTTTTCCCTTTGAAAGGTGTATGCATTTTCAGGAAATTCCTTTGTATGTCCTGAAAGAGCTACTTTTCTAAAACCTTTTTGAGTGTTTAGGTATCTGGCTTACTTCCAAGACTGCGACAAAACAATTGCTTTTGTTTAGACCCATTTCAGTCTAAGTATATACAGACTCTAAATTAAATGATGGCGTTGATGGCTGTGTAAGAAACTGAAATACAGGCTGTGGTGTAGCTCTTTGGTCATCTTTGTTCTGTGTGAGAGCAAATGACAAGTGTTTATTGTAATGCTTTTAATAAGCAAAAGTCAGTTTGTCTAACTGGTACCTTCTCTCACCTCATTTAATGATGTAGTTAAGACTGAGAGCTAATACCCAAGGAGAGCACAATTGTTTCCTCCAAAGCAGTAAGGTAGGGATTGTTTTTTCCCCGTGTCAGAGAGATTTATACCTGTCAGGTCAAGGACCACATATATGCTGTGAATAGCCTCTGTTTTACAAAAGTAATTTTCTGATAGAGCTGTGAGAAGGATAAAAGAAATGGGTTGGAGCAAACTTGGGTCTTTCAGCCTGCTGCAGATGCTACCGAGGAAAAGGAGTTAAATCTCTAAGGTGCTGAGTCTAGAAGATGTATAGGACCAGGAAAAGTAGATCTGGGAAAGAGAGTGAAGGCGATAGTACGGAGCACCTGGAGGAGCTTTAGGAGGGGGACACCTGCCCCACATAGCAAAAAATCTCCTGCTGCTGGTAGGAATGGTTTACTTCTCACCGATAATTTAAAACATAAATTTGCTGAACAGCAGCAATTGAGACAAATGCACGTATCCAAACTCCAACGACACGAGTGGCCTTTGAAAGGAAGGTTTGGGCCAATTCTTCTCTTTGCTAAGTTTTTCTGTGAAGACCGAGTTTGCTGCGCTTTGGAACAGTTTATCAGAATACTATCAGAAACAACACACTATTTGATAGCCTCCATGTTTGTGTGGCAGATCTGAAGCAGGGTTTAGATTCCAGAGTGTGTCCTATTTCAGTAGATCAGAAACAAATATTTTCTTGAATGTAGGGGCATAAGCCCCGATCTGTGGCGTGCTATTAGGCTTCAACAACTTGCAGAATCTCAGAGAAGTCAGTTTGTTTGCTGTGGGCGTATATACTTGCCTTCCTGAGACTGAAGTTTGGTGATCTTGTAAAACAATTAGCAAACGTGTTGAACTGAATCTAAAAATATTTAATGGAAATTAAACTGGTTTAGTTATATCTGCCATGACATGACAGCAGTTTTCATATAATCATTACAATTTCTTCCCGCGTTACTAAATTAAATTAGTTTCACTATTGTTTATTTCCCACTTTTTACTCTTTGGTGTTCTAATATTAAATTAATACCTATTATCTTTCTGAGATTTAATTTACAATAATTTAATTAACGTTGGTGCATCTTGGTAGATATTAATTGCAGCATCAACTCTAGCAATCAATATTTCCTGGAAAATAGACCAACAATTATTGCTTTAATTTGCAACAATGTAGGAAGTGTTTTTGCAATTTTTTTACTACTCTATTTGATGGCAGAATTCTACCGAGCATGCTCATGAGTTCAAAGAGTAGTCATTTTTCAAATATTAATCTTCTTCCCATACTAGTATTAACTATTAAGCATGGATGAATCATGTTTTCAGTTACTACAACATAGTTGTAACTCAGTGCACTGTTTAAATTGAATTTATGCTACAATTAAATTTGGATTTAAGTGATAAATATCTACATTTTCAGCACCTATTTGTGGGCAAGCTGACTAAATTTACCTCTTTTAAGCCAAAGAATCTCGTTAAAGTAAGGTGGAATTTTGTTTATTTTACCTTTTATGTCTATTTTATTCTATGTCTATTTATTCGGTAGATTGGGCAGTCACCCTTGTAATGGAATTATGAACTTCATCCCGTCTCCAAATGAAGTCCATGTTACCGATTACTAAAACAACCTAAAGGCTGCTAGATATAATGACTGACTTGAAATGGTTTGGACGTGGATTCCAATTCAGATAAGCAGCCAGTATTTCATATTTGAAGCTTTTTTTGAATGCTCTGGGTCTGGAAAACTAAGCTGTTGTCAGACTTCTTTAAAGATTTCTTGTGTCTCTGAAAATACATCTTCGGATCTCATTGAAAACCATAAATAAAGAAAAAGAGAAAAATTAATTGAGTAAACTCTTAAATCAATTTTTTTCATATCTCGGTAGGATTTGATGACACAAAACTTAACGTGAACTAATTCCAAGTCCTTCATTCATAAGTGTTAAAATTCAGGTTGAATAATTTGTCGTATTCTCAAAAATTTTAGAAGATAATTTTCCTTGCGCAAAATGGAAGTCTTTTTCCTTACCATTTGAACATTCTACTATACTATAGTGAAGAAATTGTTCTAATAAGTGTGGGTTTATATTTTGTAAATGTTTAGATAAAAGGGCAACCTGGAGTAAAATATAATGAGCAGGATATTTATGAATGTAGGTAGATATGCAAATTAGGATCACAGTTAACTATGTAGTTGTGTCAGGTATAATTACAATATGTCAAAACATAATAGTTTTTTACCAGTTTGTAGAGAGCTTGGAATGATTATTTTAGATGCAGTTACACGGTTTTCTAGATTTATGCTATATTGTCCGTATTCGTCAAGTAATACCCAAGTAACTGGCTATGTGATTCTGTTAAATTATACATATTTGTGCATTTTGGGGTAAAATAAAATATAACTCTGTTATTTCTTAAGTAGATGTGATTAACAGGTGTTATGCATACAGATAATAGATTAGGGAATGCTAATCTCAGGTAGCTGATGAACGCATTTCTTCCGTGAAGGCTGGGATGGAATTACATGCAGTATTTCACCTAAATGTTCTAACAGGCAATGAATAAGTTTCCTATGGCATTTTCTCTTTAAAGAATGTTGGGTTAGTCTGTAAAGTGTTTTATTTAATATCCTTAAAATATATTAGTCAAATTTCTAGAACAGGTATTGTAAGCTCTGTACATTTCCCTAGTAGCTATTACAACTAGTATTAACTATTTTCCCTAGTAACTAAACAGTTATCATCTCACCCTGAAAAGATATTGGCAAAGATAGGTGCAGTGTCCATCATTACAGTGATCTCAGTAGCAAAAGCAATATTTTCATGTAAGAATGAGTGGTTTTGTAATTCAGAGATTCTATAACTGTATGTATTACCAGTTCATTATTTCAGAATTCTTTTTCCTCATGTTTCATAGCCCTGGATTCCAAAGGGCTGAACTTCTTTCTAGCTTTATGCTTTGCAATATTAAAGTGTTTATTTCTAGAACCACAGCTTTCCCAGATAACCTAAATTTGTGTAATATGGTATATAATGATAGCAACTAATTGTTCTAGTTGGCAAACCAATGTATTGGCAGTACAGAACAACATAGAGAGGTTTTACTGCCAAAAAAAAAAAAAAAAAAGGAAAATTTAATTCCACTCCGGATCTGGTTGGGAGGAATTTTGTCCTCTGAGTTTCTGTCCTCAGAGAAGGGAGTAGAGGTCTCCCTCTGTTAGGCTGTATAGCTCACCAAGGCTAGTTGATTCAAAACAGCCTTTTTTGAATCCCAAGTAGTATAGTGTCACAAATTAGTATAATTGGATCTCTAGCAGGATGACTAATTTTACTCTTTTTCAAGTATCTGTTACCTCACAAGAGTGAAAGAATAAAAACAGGATAAAGCCCATAGCCAAACAAATTTTTTACCATCTGTTTGATTTATGTCTACTTTAAACTGCGTGTATTTTAGAAAGAAACCCGTTTTCTGTCTTCAAAAAGATGAGATTCAACATCCCTCAGCAGCTAATTTTTAGCACTTAGAGGTTCCCTTGGGCTGCTGTCAGCTACAACTTATTGCATAGGTACTTCTCACTAAACTCATTATGAAGTGATTAGCCTCAAGGAAGATAGTGCGATGTTACAGCCTGCTCTCATTATATGCAGTTTTGCAGCTGGATTCTGCATTGTCAAACTTTTTTTCTACGCTCACCATTTGACAGTCAGGGGATTAAACAGATAGGTTGTTAATAGGGACGCTGTCATTTCGAAGCTATAGCTGTTTGTAAGAACGAGTGTTTCTAAGGCTTGGTACTTTGCTTTTTCCACCAGATTTTCATTTACTGGATTGTATTATGGTAAGAACAGACAGTGACAAACCATCGACCAAGTTATTAATGTTATTTGTTTTTCAGTACTTGTTAGGCAAGGTTGGTTTTTGTTTTGGTTTTTTTTAATTAAATAACATGCTTATTTTGTAAGTAGAAAATTTCCACGTTAATACTTTGCCACAATAAGGTGGGTTGTGGAAGATATTTTTTTGGAGCAGGAAAGTTTGTCGTGTGGCAGTGGATCCTAGTGCAAGTTACCCAATTACTTCCGAAGATATAGAAGTGCAGTAACACCATCAGGACAGCCCAAACTCTCTTGACAGAATCACTTAAAGACAAATGGCTCAGGTGTGCGTTGGTTAAGAAGCGTCAATACTCCTGGAAATATAGTCTTCAGAAACTGAGTAGTCCTCTCTAGACAGTGAGTGAGAACCTGTAAGGGGCTCCCTGGCCCCGTAGCTGTGGCAAGTCTGTTCCGTGTGGGAACAGAAGCAGTTGTTTGTAACATAGGCATTTAGACATGAATTTTGAGAAGGGAGCTGTACCCAAGTATTGCCCTTGTATTATGAATATTGTGAAGAGAGCAAAATCGTATCAGTGCCCTGTCGCTTCTGTTTGGGGAAGCTGCTGTCGTGAAAGAGATGAAAGCAAAAGAAGCAGCAGGGATAAAATTTTCCAGGTGCAGGAAAAAGCCTGTCGGCATCGAAAGCGTATCCTACCGGGGACTGAAAGGGACCTTTGTCCAGACCAGTAGAGGAGTTCTTTATTTAGAAAGAGTCTTTGTGTAAAAGGCTTTTGACAGAAGGGCGAAAGAAGTGGCTGAGGAGCGGGGGCCATAGCGATGGCAGCAAAGACTGTGTCACGTCAGGCTTTGGGGTACGAATGAGGGGCTTGAGAGAGCACTTTGTGGTTGCCTTTCCACCACCAAGGCAGCAACAACTGTGCAGGTTTTGCTTCTGTTTCTAGTTTTAGTCTACACTGAGGATTTTAAAAAACATAACCAATTAACTTTAGCGCAATATACTTCTCTTTCTTTACTGTGTGTGAGGCAGGTAAGGGGATAAGAATAGCACTAAAAGGTTTCCAGAGGACTTTCAGTCTTCACCTCTTTCAGAAACTTTAGGATTAGCCTTTCTTTTTCTTTCTGGAAAAAGTAGATTTTCCTCCTCTGTATTTTATCGTGTGGTCAAAGATAATGCCTTCGTGACAATAAATCAATGAGGCCATAGTTACTTATTTACCTGAAGAATAAAGGTACATAGCGTAGGCTACCATGATCTGGGGAGCTGCATACCTCTGAGCTTTCATCGCTTATTATTCACCCACCCTTGCTTTATTTGTTTTTTTCACATATCTCACTTTTTCACCGTGTTCACAAGCTGCTTTCACAAGCACTTCACAAGCTGTGTTTTAAGGTTTCTAGCAATTTCAATGAACATCCTTATTTGAATCATAACTTCAGTGCGCCTTAGCACTGTCAAATGTCTCATTGCAGAGAGTGCGGTAAAAATTCCCTCAAAACCATGGCACACAAACAGACCCTTAACAGTCCCTAATGAGATATTCACTTTGTGGAGTAGAAAAGAAGCTGAAATGTCAGCTCTGGCAGCTGAAAGGGTACAGTTAGCCCAGGATTTCCTGTAAGTCAACTATCTGAGGGCAGATGTTTCAATAAAAATGTTAAAAGTAAAGCATCCCTTTTGTGCCCCAAAGTCCCTAATTAATTAGAGTGGAGTTATTGGAGCTTGGTGGTACTTCTTAGTCCTACCACCTCAACCACCTTGGGGCCAGCTCAAAACCAGATGCTGAACAAACGGTAGGCGACTGCTCTGGAGTGATTCCAGGTAAAGAAAGCGTCGCACCCAAGAGCTCTCTGGGGAGGAAGAAAATGTACAAATCGGAGAGACGGAAAGTAACCACAACTCTCGCTTTATTAAATAGAGCTGATATGGACCTGTCCTGATAACAAGGACTGCTGTTTACAGCTGCATCATATGTCGTCAGAAGCAGAGCCAAATTTGTAAAGCCAAGAATGTGAATCATGAGAGGGAGAGAAAAAAAGCTCTTTTTTTCTTTTTTTTTTCTTCTTCCTTGTTTCAGATAAATGGCCATTAACTCACTCGCTGCTGTGTTCTATTTATTTATTTATTTGTAACTGGGGAAAGGGTGCAGTGAAGGAGTAAGACATTTGGTTTTTTTTCCCCAGAACTGTCTGGGAATGCTTTTGGTGTGAGATCAGCTTTCTTGTCTTGACAGCTGGTAGTTTATAAATGCATACACGTGCATATCAAAGGTCATTTGCTGCTGCTGTTCAGTACTCTAATTTTTCTCTAGGAAGCATCCTTAAAAATAGCTGAAATATTGATGTTGTTAGTACAGATTGTGTCAAATACCTAGTGAGATATTTTGTGAATATATGAAAAGATGATGCATCCTAATATATATGTTCATACAGTGCCTAATACAGTGCAGCTAGAGTCAAATTGATGAAAATCCAAGGCTTTTATTTTGCTGATTTGGTCAATATTTATCTTGACAACAAAAGAAATGGTTTCCCAGCTTTATAATAAAGTCCTTCTAGTGCAGCAGAAAGAAGATAGATACTAAAACATTACAGAGAAAAAGAGAAGAACTAGTCATTCAATATATGTCACTAAAGCTTATTCAATATGAGTGACTGTGAGGTCTCTAGTCTACCCATGTACCAAGAAACAGTTCTAACAGTCAGCACTGCACGTTTCGAGAATAATATTCCACTTAGCTGTTTCTCATAAGAAGTTGTTATAAGATGTTGTTTAGTTTTACCTCTGAAATTATGACAACTAAGTGTTTGCAGAATTTTCTCTTGCATGTCTCTTATCCTTTTCACACAAGCCAGAGTTCAGGAACAAAAGATCTGAAATCAAATGTTTATTTCTTGGGGCCTGCTCTAGTGGTTGCCATAGAGTACTGTTTGCAAACACAATTTACTGCAAAAGCTAAAATTCAAAAGCAAATGTGATATCCCAAACACTAATGTGGATAAATTTTAACTTTTTGTCGGTGAAAATTGAACCTCAACTCTGACTTATTTGCAGGCCATGAGAAAATCTTCATTTTTAGACAAGGTAGTGCTTCCTTCCCATTAATTGCTTTAGCAGACCCTCCTGACTTTTAAAATTTTGGTTCAAGATCTTGAAGAGCACAAAGAATAATGGCTATTTGAACTATGAAGTAGAAATAAACCTTTGTCTTCCTTCTGTGTGTAGATATCTTAAAAAAATTTTTTATTTTTTTTTTTTAGCTGGATGAAGGGGGTTTTTTCCCCGATGAAGGTCAAATGATCTAATTTTAATTGGCAATGCTTGCAGTGTGATCGTATATAAAGAATGTGGCTGCCTTAATAAAATTTAACTAGGTTGGCAGTTTTCATCTCTGAAGTTATATGTCACCTTGTGAGTAAGTCTCTAATGTAGCTACAAGAGCATGCTTATTCAAGTAAATTTTAATTTACCGATCTTTAAGATTGGAACAGTATGCTTGAACAGCATCTTAAGAAAGAAATGTTAATATACTGCCTTGTAAAATTCTCCCACTCTCTACATTTTAAAGTCCAAACTTTATTTTTCCCACATACATTTCTAATTTGCTGGTTTGCCTATATCGGACATTTTCACTCTCATGATGTGTAGTTTAAGAACTAAATGTGTTCCCCATCTCACCTTTTTCCTTTGGGTATATCGTAGCCTTCTAATATTTCTTTGGCATCTTCTAATTATGTTGGGATCAAATAAAAGTGTTAGGACGACAGACACTACTATAAGAAAATGCAAGAGATTTATGAAGAAAATATTACCAAAACATTTCAAACAAATGCAATTATCTGCTTACTGTGCTATTCTACCAACCTAGGCCTGAAGAACTGCTTGAGCTCATTCTATGTCTCAGGCTAGCTTGTGAAGTGTGGACCATCTGTCGCCTTAGCTTTCCACCATTAGTCATTTATTTCTACTCAGATAATGCCTAGCAGATGTTTCTTTTTTTTTTCAGACTATTTCTTC
This sequence comes from Aptenodytes forsteri, assembly GCF_000699145.1. Taxonomy (NCBI): domain Eukaryota; kingdom Metazoa; phylum Chordata; class Aves; order Sphenisciformes; family Spheniscidae; genus Aptenodytes; species Aptenodytes forsteri. The sequence continues at coordinate 1,619,476 of NW_008794951.1, forward strand.
AAGATCTTTAGCATAGAATAACAGTTATTTTTTAAGATATCTATGTGCACCTGCCAAGATTCAAGATCTCTTTAAGCCTGAACAGTTTTAACAACATAAGTTTGTACTTTTCACTGCATCCCTTCCTTGTTTCCATTTCCATAAAGTAAATATTTGTAGATTTTAAAATGTGAATTTTATTTCTAAGGCTTTCACCCACTCTTGTCAATGTGGCAGATGATGACAACATCATTCACACTTTGGCTAATGGAAATATCACTAAAAATAATATTTCCTCCATGATGATTCTTCTCTTCCCTTGGTAAGTTTAAAGACGACAAACAAGAAATGGAAAAGCAAAAACGTCTTACTGTAATCCTTTATCTGTCTTGCCTTCTCTTCCTTAAACTCTCCTCTTGCAGAACTACTGAAGTCTTTGGCTGAACTAAAGAAATTGGTTTGGACCCAGTACGGAGGTCTTTTATCAGACCTGTAGTTCGCGTGCCTCGTGTCCGCAATATCCTCTACGGCTGGTGCTTGCGTCATGCCACCAGTCCCTTGGTTTATCCTTCACTTGTGATCTTCTGTGTTTATGAGAGACTACCTCTTAGGGCGACTCAATACAGGAGAAAGAAGGGGTATGAGGCATCCTGAAAGCAATCATTTTGGGTTTTTTAATCAGAATTTTAATTTTCAACTGCTGCTGCTTAACTTTCTAATGCAAAAACTGATGGTAAGGGAAATACAGTTTAGCACTACCTTTTTTCCTACCCTTCAGTGAAATCATTCCTCAAGGAAGGCTGCTCAGTCCAAACGTCTTTTTAAACCACGTTTTTCTATTTTGTCCTGGTGAAATAAGAAACCACCTATTTCAGTAAGCAGTTGTGACCTGTTTATCATTTGCATATTGGGATCAACTGCTATTGTCTCAATGTGGTGTTTCAGGCAAATATTGGCAGCCTTTTACACAATTCCACTTGGTTGTGATTCAAAGCTATATGAAACTTCACATGATTTGGTGTGAAATCATAAAAGTGTTGTGAAAACATAAATATGTTTAATCATGCACTTGAGGAAACGATCTGAGGAAGCTAAATTACTATCAAAAATAAGTCTGTGCTTTTCCTGTGTTGGGGTTTTTTTGAGGAATAATTCACCTCAGTCCTACGAAATAAGTGTTACCACTAATTTCATAATGTGAAATTGAATAGTTGATTTATTTACTGTGAGGTTGCATTTCATTCATAAATATCCTTGCTTACATTCACCAGAAATTGTCGTTATAGGTATTTACTGAAAGAAGAGAGGCTTTTGATTTAGAGTATTGATTGAAGGCTTTGAATCAGGAGTTTCATAATGTCCTGCTCTTCCATTGTGATATACAAATACGCTGTTTGTCTCAATGTCAGAACATGAAAATAAGATTGTGGTGAATGAAATCTACAGGGTTCTGAAACCTGCTTTACGTTTTCTAGCCGTTTAAGGGTGAAGAATTACAATTCCAATTTCTCATCTTTAAAAAAAGCAGAAATGCATGCAAATGCTGTTGTTATGTGCTTTTATATAGTTTCCTTTGCTTTACATATATTGAAGGAAAAGAGTGTATCTGTTGGAGGCGGGGTGGGGAAGACAGCAGGGACATGAAAGAGGTTGCAGTCCCTGCACTTGCCCCATCTCCTGCTTTGTTGACCCCCCCAATCCCTCAGGCCTGAGCCCCAAGGCTGGAGCAGACGAGGGCAACGCCACAGCCCAAAGCAGCATCCCTTCAGCAGCTACTCCGCAGCACACAGTGGGTCTCCAAGTGGCTCTTTCCTCCTCTGGGTCTGGCTCGTGGCACTAGAACTTTCTCCAGTGGCATGTCCCACACAGGGAAGAGCATGTAATTCAGATGCTACTTAGGCAGCAAAAAATTTTTTGAGTCCTGACCTAGATAAATCAAATATTATCCTAATTGGATAGGCTTAATTGGTGTTTGGAGGCATTTTTAGAGATAGTTTTCTATTTCTACTGGGAATATTTTCATATTTCTGTTTATAATTTACTCCACAAATTTGTTTATTAACAATTCTTGGCATTTCTTTCATCTTCCTATGAATTTCTGCTTGAGAGCAAGGAAAATATATCTTTGTTCTCAGGAAAGAAAAGTTACTTTGAGTTTTACTTTGAAGCACCCAATGATATAACTGAAATGTCATGAATAATTTAAGCAAACATTGATGCAAATGTTACTAGAAATAATCAAGGAACTTTAGAGGTTGTAAATAAAACCAATTTAAAGATTAAAATTGATGCAACTTACAATTCTAATTTTGTATACACACAAAAGTAGGACAAAATAGTATTCTGGAACATAGGGGAATGGACCAAACAGCACCGGCATTCATGTGGATGACTCGTGAGTAAAAGAACTTAAATATCTTACTCTGGCTTGCATATGTACAGCAGGAACACTGAATATAAAAGCCTTCTAACTTACATCGTGATATTTGGAAAGAGCTATATGACTTAGTAGCACACATCTTATTGATAGTCTGAATGTGAATAGTTGCACCATTTGCTTCTTTGTATGCTCCAACACCCTAAACTGCTTGACCTAAACGACCTTGTGCTACTTGCTTTATAATATTATATCTTATTCTTGGTAATTTAACCAAGGAAACTGCAGGGGAATTATGTTGGTGGAGGTGGCGTTCGCCAACCATGATACCAGGTTTTCTGGTACCTGCAAGCCTTTTGCTTTTCTTATTCTGGGATCCAAGTCTCAGCCTGTTGCTTTTTCCTCTTGGTTATTTCAGTCCACCATTACTAAGCAGGTTTCATGCTTTGGGACACAGTCTGTGCGTAGATAATCACAAAACTGATATTTCACCTCAGTGTTTTCGTGTGCTTCACGTGATTATTTTTTTTTTCAGCCCACAAGCGATGATTCAGTGTAGGAGAAAGCTGTCACTCTTGGCGGGTCTGCGCTGGGCAGCAGAGCACCGTGTTACAGATTCCCCAGACAGCAGCTGGCGAAGTGCAGTTGCTGCGCGGTGCATCTCGGTACCGCCCCTTCCGCAAACACAAGCTTGGGAGCCATACACACAGTAACACATCCGTGATGGCATGATTTGCCCAAAGAGTGTCTGAACAGCGATGCTGGAGTCCACAGGGTATCTACAGTCCTCTGGATTATGCTTAGTTTTAAGGAGATAAAGGAGGGATCTTTCTCTGAATAGTCTTTTTCAGACAGGTTAAAAGGTATTTCTCTCAAAAGTTTTAGAAGAGTATAAATAAGCAACAGTGAGACTAAGACAGCATTTCAATCAGTTCGGTTTACTACCAGTCATTCTGCATCAGTACTGGTAAAACAAATAGATGGAGAGAACAGTAAGTTAATCTGTATGGATAGGATTTTTAATAAACAGTAAAGAATAAGTTCATTCACTGCTTTTGGCTTTTTTTTTTTTAAACATTATGGTGGTGATAGTGCAAAGCTATCTGATTCAGACATAATTGTGTTACTATAGTTTATTTCTCAACAGAAGAGATTATAAAAAAATATTTGAAAAGACTTAATTAAAATCTGTTCTCTCACATTTAATACTGCCTAATGCTTTTAATTAATCTGAATATCCTTAATTACTCCTGTAATTTTTACCATGTGTAAATAGCTAATTAAAGTATCAACCACCATCAAATGTAGTCTAGAATTAAATATATAAATGCTCTGTCACTGATTAAGAGGATTACATGAAAAAATAGTCGGGTTTTAGGTATGAATGGTTTCTGAATGCAAATACATACAGATTAGCTTGTAGTAAAAGGGGAAGCAGACGAAGGAGATGGTTATAGTTTCCTACTGAGCCAGCCAATATAAGACTTCTGTAGCTCTGGTGGTGCTTAGAGAAGTTTGGAGGTTGTTCTAAACTTCACTCATAAGTTGCAATCCTTGAGGGACTGTCTGTCAATGGAGATTGCTGGAATGCAATATATTCAGCCTCCTTTACTGGGTTTCAAGGACCAGATGGTAGGGGACATAGTTATGACCTACATCCTCTGAGAAAACTTCCTTTCTCATTTCCAGAGTCATGCAAAAGGAACAGAGAGCTTTTCTTGCTCCTGGAGGTTTGGCTAAAGAATAGCCTTATATTTGTATGTGAGCCAAAATTGGATGGTGACAAACGCAGTGTAAATGTTGAAGGAGAATAATTTGACCTCTTCCTCACGATCAGCTTGGGAAAACCATCAACACAAATTCTCCAGAAAGATATCCTCTGGCATAACTGTCTGTTGTAATGAAATATACGCAAATAACCTCTTAGCTTAGACCAGCCTGAACCAGTAAATTCCCATGGGTGTCTCTGTAGCGTGCTCTTTAGCCATTATGACTGTGGAATTACCTCATGCTGAACTAATCCATCCCTGCCCCGTAGCATGGAGTTGCCATAATCAGGAACATAAGGGACTCTTAAGGTGATAATCAGGTGTTGGTTTTTTAATGTGGTGAAAGTAAAAGCTGCTTTTCAAGACCTATACAAAGGGTTTGCTTAAGAAGGCCAAACCAACAACTTGATTTCAGTTTCCAGTGGGATTTGATTGTCCTGGAAATTCAAACTTCAAAAGTTTTTAGAATTTTAGGCCATTGCTCCAGGTCCTTGTGTTACTGGTGACAGCATTCCTCCCTTAAAAACCTGTGGACTAGAGATAATCAAATGGGATGTTTTAATATGTAGTACTATTATTATTTTTTGGTCTCCTGAAAGGCTTCTATAGATAAATTAGACAATTAGCTCTTTTTGCAGACCTTAATCCCAGTGGTCATTCCAGGTCCTATTTCAAAAATGAAATGGTGCAGGCTCTTGAGTTGGCAAAGCCTCAAACCAGTAATGAAAAGCTGAAGAGCTCTTTTCTTTTAAGTAGTCTCCAATACTGACAAAAGACATCTCTTACAATATATAGAAAATCTCATCAGGTTTTGTCTTCGTTATTTTAATAGTGTCTCAGATATAGCACATTGTGCCTCCTGCACATATGTTCCCAGGGCTTGTTTATATGCTTTTTGCTGTTAATTAAAGAGTGGCAGATAGAGACTGGTTTTAGGTGCCTTCTAAACCTTGTATTATGGAGAGCTAAGCCGAGAATAGAAAAAGTTCACTTCTTGTTCTGGTACTACTTTGATGTTACCTGAGTGCTCACAACTAGGAAACATTATTTCAAGTGCAGCGCTCCTGGAAAACCTTCCCCAGCATATAGGTGTTCTCCATAGGTAGATCTACCACTGTTAGTGCGGCATGGCTTTTGGGAATCAAGTAGTTTGCATTTCTGTATTCTGGTTTAGAATTACTAGGTCCAGCCTCACATCTCAGTTCTACAGATATGAGCTTCAAAGAACAATTTTCTAATGTTTGCCCCAGCTGACTTTTACTGTAGCTTGTACTCCTCACCGTCTCTAGCTCCCACCCAGAAAGACAAGGGAACAGTGTTGTATGTCCTGTCTTCTTCCTGAATACCCAGTAGACTATATAAGGCAACTCTACAGCTTCTTTCTCCAGGCAGAGAAAGCAATATTTCAGCTGAGAATTGCATCCAAGTTGTGGTGGGGTTTTTGGTTGGGGTTTTTTGCTTTGTTTTTTTTTTTCCCCCCCCATAATGCAAATCAGGAGCAGTGACATTAGAAAGCATCATTTGGCTCATTAAGTATTTTATTGCTGCTTAACCATTAGACATATTTTATGGCTTTGTAGTTTCAGTTAAGTTACAAACAGGAAATGAATATTTTGATTAGTCTTTTATATAAACCAGATTTTTATGGAAAATTGTCTACTTTTAATATTAAATGTTCTGTCCTTAACCATGCTGAATATTCTGCTGGATATAGCATTTGAGTTTTTGAAATTATCCCCTGAGATTCTGGAAATCTTGCAGAAAAAGTTCAATTTCCTTTGTCTTCATTGACATTTTGACTTAATAAGCTAAAATGATAATATCTCCCTGAAGTATGGATAATTATATCGATGTCATTTTTGCTTAGACTGGTGGCACATTGCAGATCTTTGAGTTTATTCTGAAGCATGTTTGAAATTTGTGGTGGTACTTTCAGAATCATAAGATTCCCTTCATGTACATTTATGAACTTGTTATTTCTGGCATCCTTTAGAGAACTGAACTACCTTCCATATCAAAACAATGACAATAATCTAGCATGAGATCTCTCTTTGTTTTTCCGTCAGAGGTAGGGTGTGAGTACTCTGATGGGAATCATAGGCAGGATGGCTAACACCCATATTTGCAAAGCTGCCTGAATAGATGTGATAAGGTTACTTCGGAATAGGTTGTATCACACAGGTGTATCTTCTCTCTATTGCCCCCAAATTGTTGGTTACAGAAGATGGAGAATGTTAAGGGAACGATGCAGAGGACTGTGAGGAAAAGAAAGTCTCATGTAAGGCAACTGAATGCTCTGCTGGAGAACTGGTTGTGTCCTGCCCTCTGCCGCAAAGCTCTTATGTCACACAAGGAAAAAAGGGTTTCACAGATAGTCACCAACTGTCTGTTTTTCATTTTGTTGCTGTCTAACTTAATAATCAGGGTCTGGTTTACAGAAATACTGAGCACTGACACCCTGTAGTGCATTGGGAGCTGTGCTTTGAAAACATAAAGTGCTAATAGGTCCTGCACCTGGGTTGGGGCAACCCCCGGTATCAATACAGGCTGGGGGATGAAGGGATTGAGAGCAGCCCTGCCCAGAAGGACTTGGGGGTACTGGTGGATGAAAAGCAGGGCATGAGCCAGCAATGGGCGCTCGCAGCCCAGAAGGCCAATCGTATCCTGGGCTGCCTCAAAAGCAGCGTGGCCAGCAGGTCGAGGGAGGGGATTCTGCCCCTCTACTCTGCTCTGGTGAGACCCCACCTGGAGTACTGCGTCCAGCTCTGGAGCCCTCAGCACAGGGAAGACACGGACCTGTTGGAGCAGGTCCAGAGGAGGGCCACGAAAATGCTCAGGGGGATGGAACACCTCTCCTATGAAGAAAGGCTGAG
>NW_008794951.1:1626532-1633739 GCF_000699145.1 Aptenodytes forsteri
AGGGGGGTAGATTTAGACTAGATCTAAGGAAGAAATTTTTTACGCTGAGGGTGGTGAAGCACTGGCCCAGGTTGCCCAGGGAGGTGGTGGATGCCCCATCCCTGGAAACATTCCAGGTCAGGCTGGACGGGGCTCTGAGCAACCTGATCTAGTTGAAGATGTCCCTGTCCATGGCAGGGGGGTTGGACTAGATGACCTTTAGAGGTCCCTTCCAACCCAAATTATTCTATGATTCTAATAACAGAAAATACTATTATGTAAACAATGAGGTCCTACATCCTCAAATTCTGCATCTAAAATGAACAGACGTTTTGTTTACCTGATGCTTATTGTGCCTCATCCATAAAATGGGAATAATACAGCTGTTTCGTCTACCTGGGGCTGTTATGAAAATTAACTTATCCCTTGATTAGCAATTGCATACAACCATATAAAGAACGTTAAAAAAAAAATTGGAAATGAATTCTTCCAATTCTCTTCAAAGCAAGAGATGAGCAGTGTATGCAAGTCAGCCTTTTTTTTTTTTTTTCTTGCAGAGAACAGTGAAAAGGAGAAATTTTAACATGAGTTCCTGGAAGCAGATTCAGTCTGTCTGTGATAACAATTGGAGCTGAGGTCTCCAAAGACTTTGTATTTTGAAGATTGCTCTTAGAATTTTTTGTTTTCTGAAACATCACCCTTATGGCCTGAATGGTCTAAAGAGTATTCTTGAAATCATTTAGCACTCTTAATCAAAATTTGTTTGGTTGTTGGTTTTTTTTTTTTGCACAGTGTAGGAAACCAGCTGACAATACTGGCCACATTCCATTCTCTTCATAAGGATGAACTTCAAAACTTGAATCTGTGTAATTAGATTTAATGAGCAATTATGTGCCTTCTTACTTCGGAAAATAAACTGCTTCCTAAATCAAGTGACAAATGCATACAAAATATTGCAAAGGAAAAAAACAAAGAAAAACTACCTTAGCACTTAACCTCACCTCCTGTCTGATGCAACACAGGTTGGAGGTGTTCCTTTTTCTCCACGCAGAAAGAGCTTGCTAATAGAAGACCATTTGGCAAATCAGGCAGCAATGTTTTGCACGTTTATCTATGTAAACAGATATTATACAAGCTGATTTAAAATCACAGCGAGAATCAGCAGTAAGGCTTTCTCAGTGATATTAACGCACAAACATTGACAAAAAAAAACAGTGATAAAGCAGGGGAGAAATGCGTCAGAGGAATGATGTATTCTGAAAATGATGATGATGTCCAACTTGTCCCATCATCTTGTCCCATTTTTCTTCTTTCTGTCTACAGGATGCAGTGAGAGGTTTGCATAAATGCTTGCAAATAACCCAGGAAAATCAGGTCAAATAGGCTGACTAGTAATTTGTAAAACCCAGTGTTTGACAGCTATGGATATTTAGCTTATGTTGGTGGTGTTTTGAACGTCTCCCTAAACCCTTGCAAAGCCTTACTCCAGAGCTGCAGAATTGTTTTTTGGTTTTGGCTGTGCTGTTTTCTTTTGTTTTTAACATCTGAGGAATTCTACATCTCTGTAGATATATAAACCACTGTTAGATATCAGAGATTTTCTATCACCATAGAATCTAAGCCTCTAAGTGCATTGTTTATTATTAAGCTCTTTTCTTTGGTTAGGGTAATCATATTTGTTGATGATTTTTTTCTTTTATTGGGAAATTCTTTGAAATATGAGGTTCAGCTTTTATTTAGTTGCTTATTTATCTCTAGGTAAAATGATGTTTAAATCTTTTTTTAAATAAAATAAAATACTTGGTCAAGGACTGAAATATAAGAAGCCTCCTATCTATCAAGACCAGGCACAAATTGTAACAGGAAAAAGAAAATGATGTTTTAATAGTTGTATAAAAAAAGAGAGAGGATTATAAGGAAAAACTATTTAAAATACAAACTTTATTTAACAAAACTGTAGAGTAAGAGAAACTCTAAAGCTTGTTTCAAGGTCAGAGAAATTCTCACTTTCATGTTGTTGGTCAAGGATGTAGGGTAAAGTGCATAATGCATTAATATCGCATTCATTATGGGTATAAATAAGTCTTTAATGAGGTCAAAACAAAGCTACTTTCAAGAAATAAGTATATGTTACATAAACCAATTTGTACTCGTTCAATTCTATGGATGATACAACAGCTGTTTCAGGAAGAAGCAGCTCAGCTGGTTCTGAACTTGGGGTGACGCTGGGTACATTTGCAACATGCCCCACTGGAGTGCCAGAAAATGGCACTGGGACATGAGGAACACCTGTCTGGAGGCACTGTTTGGAAAGCTTCTGGTAGTATTTTGAAAGCAGCTGAAACAATGGAAGTTGTTCAGCTTATTTTAGTTATCAGCCTCTGGAAAGGAGGAATGTGTGAAATGAACAACAGGAGGAAATAAAAGACAGACAAATGTCCACTGCTGCAGCCTAGCTACGCTTGCACCTGCAACCTCCTAGTGATTTCAATACTAAGAAATGAGTGCAGACATTCCTCTTTCGTGTATTTATCTAGGCTAATTTTGCAACTAACCTTTCTGAGTTCTCCAATGCATCCTTGGAACTGGTGTCCTAGATTGTATGTTTCAGAAGTTCCTTGTGTCATCTGGTATTTCACTTGCATGAGGTGAGGGTGATGCGTAATTTGCTGGGCTGGAATTAGAGAGTGAGTTAATTAGATGTGAGAAGTTTTGCCTTTTTGTAATAGACTAAAAGCAGCTGTAAAGGATTAAACAAGAGTATCATTGAAAAAGCCATGGTTTAAGTCTAGTTAAGAAATATTGTATTTAGAACTACAGTGCTGTAACAAATTCAAGAGGTTTTAATCATGTGTATATTAAAAAGAATAGAATACCTCAAAAGCTAGATTTTTTTTTTTTTTCTCTGAACTACAAGGAAATCAAGTCCTTATCTTGCCATGAGATCTGTATGGAGTGATCTCTCAGCCCTTGCGGACTAACTTGTGCTCTTTATAGGGGCAGCAGTGTACAGGGGTTTTTTACATAATTCTATAACCGATACCCATGTGAAAATAAAAAAATCTCACCTGTGTTCACATTTCATTGTAGACTTCAGTTATGTATTTCTTCTTTAAAAGAATTTGTAACATCAACTTATTTTAGGCTACTTTTTAATCCCCTTTTCATATCTACAGCTCCTTCTCTGATGATAACACCTGCCTGATGAAACAGTAGGATTATGTCTGATAATCAGATATATAACATTTGGATTTGTACATGCTACTGTGAGAGGATAGAAAAATTCCAACTGAAGAAACAGCATACTTGAACAGGAGGAGGCTTTAAAAAGGAAAAAAGAAAGGCCTTTGAAACACAAGTTCCTGCAAATTTGTAACAGTTTGCTCCCAATTGCCTTACTATTTTTAAAGTAATTATCTTAATTAAGATGGAAAAGATGATTATCTTATTCTTCTGCTAACTGATAGTTACAGGTGACCCAGGGGAAGAGGCCTTGTTTTCCTTCAGGGAAGAGGCCTTGTTTTCCTTCAGGAGAGATTTAGCTATGGAGGTGCTAATGCCTCCATGGCATTGGCACCATGTAGCCTGGCAGGCTACAGGCCACACAGTGGGACGTGGCAGCTTGGTGCACCAGCCTGGGTAACACGGCTGGGTGCAGCAGCACTGGCTAGTTACTTTGGAGGCCATTGCACTGAATTCACACTGTCTCATATGGAAACTCTGGCTGCCTTGGATGAAACGGCAATATAAAATTAAGTACCGATACAGGACCATCACAGAAGCAACTGCTGTCCTAACTTACCCAATATCTGTGTACAGTGCTACTTATAGACATTGATTTTTTTATAGTTATGCCACATATGTAATCTTTGTGCGCTATAACTAAAAATCTAGATGAATTTCCCCCTCCAAAGGGCCTTTTCGGCCTGGTGTAAAGCTTAAAATGAAAAGTTTGGAGTCTCTGTAATCAGCCCATTTGAAGTTTCATATCTGAAAATCCAGCAAAGTGAACCAAGCTCTAAATACAGATACATTTTGAATTTTAATAGACTTTATTACAAGCCTTTAAATTAAAAGCTGTCAGGACAGATAAAAGGTTGGGGATTTGGATTCAAAGGGACTTTGATTAGACATAAAGGTCAACAATGGTGGCAAAAAGTCGATGCATCTAAATTAAGCATAAACCTCTGGAAGAGAATATGCTAATCTTTCAAGTAAAGCACTTGTCAGGCTGATCTTGGCTCATATCCACAACAGTTAAACTATTTTCTGTGATGAAATTTTAACAAATGGTAATCCATGTGTAATTTGCCTGTCAAGTGCGTGCCATTTGTTTTTACAAATGTTAGATTTTAACTGCTAAGGAATCATATTATACTACCTAATGTGCTCCTGATTAAAGATTTTGGTTTAGGTTCAGTTTTTAACTGCAACTTTTTTTCCTTGGGAACGTAAAATGTAAATGGGAGGGAAGGAAAAAGAAAGAAAATCGACACTCTAAATGTCATTGCTTTTTGTAAAACTAACTATAAATGTATAAATTACACTTTAATTGAATAGCTACTTCAGATGCTTAAAGTTTTAGTAACTGTTAATATTTCTGAATGTGAAATTAAGATTCTGCACTGTTAGTGAGCAAACTCATTAAAGACATTAAAGGATGACAAGATGAAAAAGGATTTACATTTGTAGAATCTCCTGTAAAATTATGAGAAGTGACAGGCTCCATTTTTTGATGCTGAAATCAAGGTTGCATGTCTGAACCGCTGTGACACCGTGGCTGGATTTTGCATAGCTGAGAGCTAATAGGAAATTAATAGAGTGTAATACAGGCCTATTGAATTCAGTCTAACTTTGTGGCTTTGATGTGTAAGAACAGAAGGCATAATTTCAGTCTTTGTTTAGTGTCCTGGACAGATAGCTTCGCTAACATCTAAGTATGGTCAGGATTAAAAATGTGATAGATAGCACCACAGCACCTTCTTGACAGCTTTTCTGTTCAAATACAAATTTCTGTCATAGCCCCAGAATATTTGAAGGAGCATTCAGAGATGAAATATTGTAGCTGCAACAAGCCCAGTGTGAAGCTGTTATGTTTTGAAAGGAAAAATAATTACAAACTGTATATCTTCTAGGCACATATCTGTATTAATAATACATAGTAATAAATACACTGGAGTGTACTAATGAAATGTTATTGACCGTTATAGTTTTGGGAACCATAAGGTTATTAATCTGTCCAGAAAAATGTCCATGCATCTGTCTAGTTTTAGATTTTTCTACCTGTTTTAGGCAAATAAGTATTTGGGAAACTTATGGTAGAACATGATTTATTCTAGCTTTCATAATGCCTCTTTGGGATACTTTCTCAAAGTTAAGATTTTTTTTAAATATCTATCCATTTCTGTACCAAAAAATATTTCCTTTCACTTAAGACTGTCACTATTGCCTCCAAAAATTTGTGGTAAAAGGGATGTTTTTATTGCAGTGCTCTGTAGATGGAATATTGTCCTTATTATAGCAGCAAAGTAGGTCAGAACCTCACTGTTTGACAGATGTGACACACAAAGTCCCTACCCCCGTATTAATCATGAATAAAACGAAAAAGAAGCTGATTAGTGCAAAAGAATGTCTGTATTTAAAGAGCTAATACCTGTAGTGATTTTCTTCTTTGTGCTTAACCGTTAATTGAAGGAGATACTTAAACTGCATCCCGTTGCAACCGGTTCCCACACAAGCACAGGGAGTCTATCTGACACTGCAAGATGGCATAAAGCATTGTAATACGAGCCATTGATTTAGCACAATATAAAGAAAATTGGACTCCATGAAGTGAGAATAAATTGTCTGACTGCTGAATCTCTGTCATGAAATTTCATCTCTTGCTCACGTGTTGTCCGTGAGATGTGGTCGTTTGTCAACTACCAAAGAACCTGCAGTTCTCTACTAGTGCTGTTGTGCTAGGGGCTACCTTAGTTATCTCAACAGAGGTAAACACAGATGAGGTTGCTGTCGATGTTGAATAGTCTGTAGTCACACTTTTGTCAAATTTAAGCTTCAAAGAACTCAAAAGTGGGACAGAAATGTCTTAAACGTCTGCAGCCTCAGTATGATATGTACTTTTTTGAGATAACGTTGATGAAAATATTGTCCCATTTTCACCCAAGTACTTCTGTAAATCATTCTAAAGATAAAAGCATAGACCCTAAATCCCCAATAAACGGGCAATTAACCCGTCTCTTCAGCAAAGTCTTGGTCTTATTGGGATTTATTTATGTATTTCTAAATATTGATGTCAAGCAGGCCTTGACTGTGCTCAGAACGATGGCTGTATGTTTCTCAGTCTCCTAAACCAATTCAGAATAGAGAGACCACCTCATTTCACACAACATTGACTGCATCCTTGCTGCAATAATGTACTAGTTTTATTTATTCTTGGCTTAATCTGTCAACCTTATAACATTTATATCAACATTTGGGATCCTCCCTATAAAAGTCAGTGATTGATAAAGCTGCTCAAGAAGGCTGAAATCTGAAATACTTAGAGTTTATTGTAGTTGAAAATACTGATATTCATGTGTAAAATGGGGGGCGAGGGGATAGCAGAGTGACGGGTGGATACGACAAACCTCTTTTTTTTTATAAAATGGGGGTAGAATAACCAGAATTAGTGTTTCTTAATAGTTCTGTCTATGGCTGAGACTCTGAAAGTAGGAGAAGCGTTTGAATGGTAACTAATGTTAGGAGTTAGTTAAGTTGTGAGAAAGGGCTAAGCAAAGAAAACTTGCTTTTGTCTCCTTTATTCTCCAATTCTGTCAGTTTTGTGCACTCTGCTGCCTCTCCCTCACTTTAATACATTTGTTTGGATTTCTATTTTTAAAAAAATATAAAAAATAAATCCAAGCACACCTTCCTAAAAAAATTGAACTTACGGGGGGGGGAGGAAATCTTGTTCAATGATTAAAAATATGAAATTCAACCTAAGCAACCAAAGCAAAATGATTTGCTGGCTAGAGATAGATAGGAGATGCTATTTGTTGAATTCGAAATATTTTGGTTTGTGTTGCGGTTTAACCCCAGCTGGTAAATCAGCCCCACCCAGCCACTCGCTCACTCCCCCCCAGTGGGATGGGGGAGAGAATCGGAAGAGTCAAAGTGAGAAAACTCGTGGGTTGAGATAAAGACAGTTCAATAGGGAAAGCAAAAGCCGCACACGCAAGCAAAGCAA
>NW_008794951.1:1634099-1682831 GCF_000699145.1 Aptenodytes forsteri
CAGCCTGCTCGCTGGTGGGGTGGGGTGAGAGGCAGAAAAGGCCTTGACTCTGTGTCAGCACTGCTCAGCAACAACGAAAACACCCCTGTGTTATCAGCGCCGTTTCCAGCGCACATCCAAAACACAGCCCCATACCAGCTACTGTGAAGAACATTAACTCTACCCCAGCCAAAACCAGCACAGTTTGACTATGCAGTTTTCCAGAGGAGCCTGGACACATGGTTCCTTGGCCATGGAGCAATCTGCCTGGTAGGTCTTTCCCAGAGCCAGCACCATGTCACTGCCGCAGAAGTAGTCAACCCAGTGCAAATTTGGGCTGTCAAAGCTTCCAAGGCATCTTGCCCAGGGAACTTTCTGGAAGCTGCCTTAGTTGAGGAACTATTCAGTTGTTTATTTAAGTTCAATTTTGGACTAAAATATCAAGCAACACAATTTTCTGCAGTTCAATTCTGTTCTTTCAATTGGCTTTTCTAACTCCTGTCCATCCTTTTAGCTGAATGTCACTGGTCATCATTCCCCATTTTCTGAGGAAAGCAATGTTGTCTTATATCACCAGAAACTTGTATTTTTTTTTCACTGAAGTATAGAGAAAGAACACATTGTGATCTGGAGTTGTATGATGGATAATATCTTGACATTAGTCTCTTAAACTGAAAGGGCTTTCAGGCTTGAAAACTTTCTTTAATACCATGTTTTATGGAGAATATGATTCCTCAAATAGGCAGGAACCTGGATATTAAGATTTTATAAGTAAAATGAAAGACCTTAAGCTTCATTTAGCAGAGAGAGGGCTGCCAGGGGGCTATTACCTGGCTTGTGCTGGTGCGTGTATGTTGTCTTTGTCTAAGCATCCATAGTGGGCCAAGGTGACAGGCTGCCTGAAACAGCGAGTGGAAGAGTATGCTATTTCCAAACATTTGTTTTCTTACGCTTATTTAGAAAAAACTCCAAGTTTAGAGGATAATTTTGGCTTACATTTAGAAGCCTGCTATATTTCATCAAGCCTTGAATGACTGACACATAGAGTGCCTTCTATTGATGTTTAAACAAGAACCTGAGCAACATTTCAGTCTGTAAGTTGCTGAACTTTGGGAAGGAGCACCTTCCTTTGTTCCTCAAGACACCTGTACTAAGTGGATGACCTTTAGCTTGAGGAAGGATTGCTGGACTCCCAGAGCATCTCATTGGTATCAGATTTAGTCTTCTGGACCACCAGCAGAAAATCATGCTGGGCTGTCCCAGCACCTTCATCAAAGACATACTGAACAGCACTTTCGATCTCTGGCAACAGCGAAGGCACGCATCAATATTAGTTACTCTCTCCCTCTCTCATTTTTTCCCAAGTAATTTGGAAGTAAATGAGCTATTCATATTTGATACCACGGCATTTTCTACTCTGCTATCACAAATATGAGTTTCTTCACATTATTTCATTTCATCTCATCCCATCCTCTCTGAAGTTAGAAACAAACTACTTTAAAAAAAGACTCACAGCTAGTACCAAATGCGTTACGGATGCTTCTGAATAAAATATTTGTTTTGTGTAAAGCTTTTATTTGTAAACCTTGATGGTTTTGGAGCATGTAACCTTTGGTACCTTCTTTTCAACTATAGGAATTGGGTAGGATTGTGTGTTTGGGTTTCCATGGTCTTTTCAGAATGGTTTTGTGACTAAGAGTAATCTGTAGAATGAGAGTAAACTTCTGTAAGTAAAAAAATAAAACAAACAAAATCTGCTTCAAGCTCCTAGAAGTTCTTTTCTCAGTATGGTAGACGAATGTGTGCACTGACCCATGCAGCTGGTGGTTGAGAGTATAGCCTGCTGAGGTGAGAGCCTGTTCGTGTTTTAAAGCAACACGATTTCTGATCATAGCTGTGTTGCTAAGGGATCTCTTATATTCCTTCTCTTTCTTATTCTCTGTCAGATTTCAAAGACCATCAGGAAAAAATGTTGCATTGTGCCTAGGTATTGCCTGTTCGTGGTGGAGAGTTATGAATGAATTACAAAAGCAAGCAAAACTTTCTATTGACTATGCAATATGTAGCTCATTTCCTTTGTTGAGATATTCCGTACATGCACTTATTAGTAGATACTGGTGTTTTCTAGATTTCAGCCCTTCTCTTTAAACCAGCAGACTTGGTGATTTCACACCATGCTAAAGGAAACTAATTCAATGGCATGTTACTGCCTAAAATCACCACCTGCTTCCTACCTTACACCTTGGTGCTCCTCGTGCTTCCCTTTTTTTCCGCACTGGTAGTGTGGTTGATCCAATGGATAAATAACCTTGAGAGAGCACCACATTTCATTTCATAAGCCAACTGACTCAACCCTCAGTCAGACATGAATTGGCAAGGAAGAGCAGAATTGCCGCTTTCAGTGTCAGCTCAGTGTTAAACTGGCTTAGAGGCAGCCTGAAACTGCATCTGCAGAAATACTAGGGATCCTAAACACCACAATGGATTTAAATTTAAAAAAATCTAATCTATTATACTTCGTTAACCATATAAATAACCTGAGAAATTAAGCAAAATGATCAACTCCATTTGGATAAGCACACAAGTAAAATACGGGAGCCCCAGAAGTAGAGGGGGAGAGCAGTGGAGATGTCCCACACTGAAGAATGCAAACCTAGGTTGGCATGTGGCTGCCCTCTGGTTCTCTCTAAGATTATATAAGCTGGGATGTTACGAATAAAATAACATGATGAAAAAATAGCATTAAAATCATGTACTGTGTAAAAGGAGTTTAGTTCTCCACCTCACATTTTTAAGAAACCATATTAGTAATTCAGTTGAGTTTTGGTAGCCTTTTCAGTTGTAGCCCACTAATGACAAGCTTGCTTTCTAATGTTTAATGCCTGCTGCGCAAGTGGTACTTTTAACAAAATATATTTGCTGCAGGCTTTTTGACATGGCTTCACACCGAGATAAACACAATTAACATAAGCTATTTAAAATTCCTTTCTCTTGTGCTCGTTTATTAATGGTCTTTTAAGATCTATTTTTGTTATTGATTTTAAAGAATGTGTAACAAATTTGATGGCACGGTGAGGGTATGCAGTGTAAGTGTTTTGAGAAATTCCTGGGTCACGTCCTGTTTGTAATAGCATATTCATATACATAGGCTCAAGGACGACCATACTTGTCCTTCTTTTAACATGCTGTACAGTAGAATGTATTGTAGCAGCAAATGGAGGATGAGCGAAAGGAATGCAGGCAGGCTAGCTTACGTAGTATAAAAATTTCATTAGAAAGTATTTCCAGAAAATCCTATTTTGTATAAAAAGTCTTATCTTTTCTGTATGTCACATCAAAATGGCTTTTAGTAAAAACAGCTTTGCAAAGAATGGCTGCTGGGTGGGCTGTACTGAATATTCATAGCACGTAGTACATCTGAGTGTGTTGAGATCTTTTAGAATAAATATATGCTTTTTAGGTTAAGTTAGTTTAGAATATTGTTGCTAATCTTCTTTACATCCTTCCAGACAGTCTGTCAAAGGCAATTTTTGAATTAAAAAAAAAAAAAAAAAGAAAAGATGCTTCTTGTATCTTCCTCCTGTGCATCTGGG
Source organism: Aptenodytes forsteri (assembly GCF_000699145.1). Classification (NCBI taxonomy): domain Eukaryota; kingdom Metazoa; phylum Chordata; class Aves; order Sphenisciformes; family Spheniscidae; genus Aptenodytes; species Aptenodytes forsteri. The sequence goes on from NW_008794951.1 coordinate 1,637,672, forward strand.
CAAGTGACAACTACAATTGCTTTTTAATGGATGGATTTGAAAGAGGCAATGAACTGATTTGATAATAGGCAGATCTTCACCTTAATAAATTAGCATAAACTAAGCTGTCCAGTTTAGTAATTCAAGTACAGTAAATGTTATATATTTGCTTATCACGGTCTTTCTGCCCAATGAATCCTGCAGCTGTTTGTGAGCAGTTCTGATAAAGACCTATATATGGATACAAGCTAAATGCTAAGTCTGACAAATGACACAATTGTTCAGTTGACTCTGCAGGGACTGTGCATTGCACTTAGGAGGGTATGTCTGAGTATCAGGCCTGTTTTCCTCATCTTTGCTGCTGCGTGAGACTGAGCCCCTGGAGAGACAAGAGCTTATTCCATTCTTGAGAACAAAAAAATGTGCTCACCTAGCAGATTGTGCAGCGTGGCAGCAGGGCTGACAGAACCTGGGAGGCCTGCAAGCTGGAAGGCATCTGGGAGAAAGCCCTGCATACAGTAGGGACTGTTGGGATGGTTGAAACTCTAAAGGGTGCATCCATGGCACTTCAGTGCAGAGACCATATCTGCAGACGTCACAGCTTTCTGGTTGCTTCAGTGCCAGTGGCAGCATCCCATATCATGCTCTCCAAAAGAGGCTTTCAGGACACCATGGATTTTCTCATAAATCAGACCAAGCTATACTTAAAGACCACAAAGTAAGGCAAGTGATGGATAGTTGGTTTAGCTTTGCTTTGGATGTTATCTCTTGTGCCCTTTGCCATTACTGAACTTGTTGGCCTTGGTTTTGGACTATCCCAGTAGGACCTGCTGCTCAGGGAATGGGGGAGAGAACAGCATGGTCTGGGGAGTATTTCAATGGTAGAATCCTCTGACAATTGCTGGAGTGGAAAAAAGGCCAAAAGGAAAGGACATCCCACCTTCCTTCCATGCATGGACACAATAAAAGGGAAATTCATTTGTTTTCAAACACTTTATTTCATTTGTCACACAGCAGTTTTTCACAACCGGGACTCCATGTGTTGTCTTAATCTGGGTCATGACTGCAGAGCCCTCATGGCTATGAAAATATCTGCATCTAAAGCTAATCCCTTAGTTTGAACCCTGAAATTATTTTGAGGCATCCCTACTTCTATCTATGCTTTCATCTAGCTTTTTGAAAGTGAAAAAGACATAGCTGAGACATCTCAACTACTGGATATTGTCATTACTTAGTTAACTTTAGTGACTCGATTTTGGAAGATCTATGATAAAGTATAGTACCTGGAGATATTTATCCTAGTAACTTTAAATATGTACTGTTCTTTTGCTCTCTATAATATCTTGTTGTGATGATGCTAGTAGAACTGTAGCCTTTGTCCAGACACTGAGCCTTGTATTGTTTGGGGAACATTCAGAGATCACCAGAAAGGTCCTTTTAAAAAGGATTTGTTGGTATAACAACAACAACAAAAAAATGTTTTAGAGTCTTATACAACTATCAGAACTGATTTCTTTAAGAGATCTGGATTTGCTGTAGTCAAGCTACTGAAATCCTACTTTCATTTGAACTCACATGCCTGGGATGTCTGTTACATTTAAATATTTATAGTTTTGAAGGTTCACCAAGTCTGTAATAAGCACAGGGGAAAATAAATACATTATGCAAAGGGTGATTAGTTTTATCACATAGTCTTCTACAGGGCAGCTGTTTATTTTCAGTGTTCATTTTCTTGGATGAGTCAGGTAGACAGCTGTTCTTTTAGGGCATTTTTGTTAATTTAAGTAACTTCTTTGAATTGCAAATCTACCACCAAATTCACTTTTAAAAATTCAGCCTCCAGCTCATAATTATATCATCAAAAAAATCTTTAGATCGTTAATTCAAAAATGTCTACTTGTCAGAGATATCTCAAATGCAAAGCATATACACTGTAAGTCACCCAATACATCAGTGTTTATATGAAACTGAATATAAAACGTCCAGGTCTGCTAGGTTTCTCAAATAAAAAATATAATGTACATTATATACATTCCCACAAGGCCACAGCCAGCTTGAAATACTGTCTTATTGTATATGTGACTTCATAAACACCTGTTAATATCAATAGGCTATTGCAAAGATAGAAATACGATAAGCGGGCAGCCTGTAATTTTTCTTTTCATTTTTTAAATTGCTTTGGATTTTTGCCCAAGTCCAGAGGGCTTGAGGAGAGTTATAGGACAGGGGAAGGAAGGGAGTACTGCAGACTGGGCTGGTGCTCGTCACGCCGTACAGGACTAGGGCTTTTAATGTTTTGGAAACTGGCAGGAACAATTGCAGTGCAGAAGCGCTGTCTCTCCAGTGTGGTCACCCATATAGTCCTCGGTCTTGTAATATCCTTATAGAAGTCAATACATAACTGTTTCAATATGCTTTTTGTATTCAGGCTATCAGACCTGTGCTATAAATATTTGCGTCCCTTTTGGTTCATGTGAAAACGTAGATCTTGGCTACCATAGTTTTATGAGGGTATTACCGGAATGTTGCATTTAAATGAATTCTTTGTATTGTAAAATGCTCAGCTACAGAAAGTGTAACATTATCACTCCAGTAGATGACTCTTACTCGGTGAATGTAGGCACTTATACTGAAGTTGCCATCAGATATTTATTGGCTGACATATTTTGACCATTGTGAACCAATCTATAGTGTACTAACCTCACAAGCACAAAGTATTTTTATTTCACTGTGAACCAGAATTTGTTCCATTATGAACTGGTTACTGAGATAGTTTGTGTTCTGAAATAGCCCCAGCTGGAGTATCCATTCCCAGCTGAGCCCATTTTGGAAGGCACAATTTGGGATGAGGATATAGCTGTTCTCACCTTCTGTTTTACTCAGCTCCCAAAAAGGCTAACCCCACAAGCGCAAAGTATTTTTATTTCACTGTGAACCAGAATTTGTTCCATTATGAACTGGTTACTGAGATAGTTTGTGTTCTGAAATAGCCCCAGCTGGAGTATCCATTCCCAGCTGAGCCCATTTTGGAAGGCACAATTTGGGATGAGGATATAGCTGTTCTCACCTTCTGTTTTACTCAGCTCCCAAAAAGGCTAACCAGAATTACAGTCACTGTGCGTCGTGACGTACAACGGTTGTCCTTTCTCCAGATCAGCAAGATTATCATGATGCAGCAACTATGCAGGCACTTTCCAAAAATCACTGGAGGTCAAGGGCAGCGTGGCATGATTAACAGACCAGAAATGTTGTGTATTTGCATTGGCTGGGTTTTTACCAGTCAGGCCTTGGAGTCACTATTGGCCAACTTGATGGAGACAATTCTTTGGCACGCTAATGCTAGGAGAGGATAGGAGGTTTTGCGTATTTTCTCCTCTCTTCTCCTGTACCCACATCTGTACGTTGATTTTCCATATCTCAAGCGTGAACCACAGAATATTGACAAACCTCAATCATTGGAAGCTTGAACACTCTTTGATTTCATCTTTGTTTTCATGCGCGTGGTTCTTCTTATGGAAAGCGCTACCTTGCTTTCACGTTCCAGTGACGTGGTTCAGAAGGGTCAGAACTTCCATTTGGGTAGGTTTCTTGGTGTAATTACAGCCATACCAGGCATAACACCAAGAACATGAGCAGGAGAGAAGCTGCCAGACATGGGCGGTGGTGGTGGGTGCTCTCAGTGAGCTTCTGGTAATGGCCAAAATGTCCCTTAGCAGCAGTTTGAGTCAGAGAAGGGAATGTTTTTGTTCATTTAGTTTACAAGTTCTTTTTTTTCCTCATTCAAAGTTGTGGTGTATAAAGGTTTTAGTTCTATTGGAATTTTGGAAGTTGGCAAGAAAAGCAGTTAGGTCTGAAAAAGCCAAATAGAAGATTTAACGGTAAAAATAGAAAAGGAATAAGTTTTTAATATGTGGGGCCAATAGGGTTTCATTTCTTAGGGAATTAATAAGCCTAGTGTATTTATTTGTTAGGACTGGAACGTTTTGACAAAGCACAAAAGAAGTTCCCTTGGATACTTACCATTAATAAGATACGTTACAATACTAGTTTTAATTTTGAAATACTTGACATATCAGAGCAAAGTTAAGTGAAGATGATATTCTGGTGTAAGTACAAATGGCATTACACTAAATCAGTAGAATGTGGTACCCGCAGTTAATTGTAGGATCGTGAGTACTGTATCTAGTTAATTAATATGGTAATTAGCTAGTTTAAAGATAAAAGGGTTATTTAAAGAATGCAACAAAAAGCTTGTATATTTCTCTTTTGCTGTGCAAACACAGCTCCCTGCAATAACTTAATGAAGAAATTTCAAAGGAACAAAACTAACAAATTAATCAGAAGCTCAACTAAGTAATTACATGGTATTGCCGAGACCTTTCGGGTAGGGACTAGCATAACTACGTGTTTAGATTGTCATAACAAATAACGGAGAGAGTGGGATAACTAACTAATAAAATCCATTGATTTGTTGAAAATTTATTTTTCAGAAGCAGCCTAAGCAAAATTTGAATTAAATGGTTATTATTGAAAGCAATTTATTTATTGATAGTAATAAGATTGAAAATATTTCTAAGGTAGAAGGACGTAAGCGCTTTGAAGGGAAGAGACCACGAATTGTAAGAGAAAAGAGTAGCACTTTTTCTGCAGTAATGAGAGCCATGAAGCAGGCTTTCAGCCAGCCTTCAATATGTTAGCAGAAAAGGGAATGGTGTTTAAAAACCAAAACCTATGTTTGTTCAGGAATAAGCATCCTGAATTTGGAGACTGCTCTGAGGGCTACAGAGGCTGGTTTTGATCTAGGCTGGAAAATCAATAGAAAATCTTAATAGTGTGGCACTGAAAGAGGAAAGATCCTTAAGCACAACGACAATGTGCCTTAAACTGTCTGAAGACCTATTATGGGCTAAAACAGGGGGTAGAAGATTTCAGAACAAATTAAGGAAGGTCTTTCAAGCAAGAGGATACGAGAGGAGAAGAAAGTGTAGCAAATCAAGAATTTGTGGGTTAGAAAAATGCCTTCAGAGCTTTAACTGCTTTATTAGTGTTAAATTTCTTGTCTGTAAACACCTTTCCTCAGCTGGAGAAAGCCAGTATTTGGAGTTTTCATTTCTGTCAGGAAGCCATGCATATTTAGATCTGTCAAATTTATGACACTCTCCACGCTAGAGAATGCAATTTGAACTGCTGTGTACAGTCTCAGCTGATATCCATGCTTGATAAAGACAAAAAGACTATTTCCTAATCACTTTAGTCTGTTACTAATGGGTTTGTTATTAATACAAAAGCACTGTTATAGCTAATTTCAAAAGATACAGACATACAAAAGGAAGCATGCGACAAATCTTCTGTTTTCTCTTGTATTTATTTAAACAATTCAACAAAAAAAATCTAGCAGCTGCTAAACGGAAGCTAGAAGTTGGCTTACAGAAACAGTAAATATCACTCTGAGAATAAAGAATATCAAGTATTCTATTGCAGAATTTGTTATACAAGGAGATTACTTTTTTTAATATTAAGGTAAAGCATCTAGGACCCTTGATTCAAATTTAAGCCTTAACGCATAATTACTATTGAGGAGCAGCAGGAGTGATCCGTTCAGAGTATCTCAATATTGATAACCTAAGCAGCATTTGCATTAACAGTGAGCACTTAAATAATCTGGACACCACACCTCTCCCCAAAAAGGGAAACAAAGTCCCTTCTTGCTCTCAGCAATTTCCTTGAGAACAGGGATGAGTCTCTAAAACGTGCAATTTTTTCAAAAGAATTTGAATGATTTAGCATTGTGGGTCCCACTGATGTTCTGTGTCTAAAAGCTGGTGCAATTCTATCATCTGAATATTTGGGCATATAGAACCAGGGCAAATCTCTAACTGTGCTAAAGTCGACATCTAAACTTCTTTTAACTTCAAGTGGATTAGGACTTCACTCGCACAACTAAGCATGCTCTAACGTAGTATGCAGTTTAATGCAGTTTTCTGATTGGTCTTTTAGTTTATCCATTCCAGTCAGAAAGTGTCTAAGATGCAATATATTTTTGGTCTCTTTTGCTAAGGAAACAAGGTTTATGCCTTACATCTATCTGGTTTTCCCTTGGTAACTTTTGAAACGCATTTCATAGAGCGATAAAGGTCTCAAAGACAGTAAGTTCCTGCAAACTGGCAGTCCTCAAAGTAGTTCTCAACAGTCAAGAGTTCAGTGGCTGAGCCCCTATCAGCAGCTTTTATGTGTGCTCCCATTGAGGCTGTAGTGTGAGTATGCTCTTTATTAGACACTATCTATTGCACACAAGAGAGAAACATGATCAGTGTTTGCACCTGGAAAATTTTAACTTCAGTCCTGAACTTCTCAGATGCCAAAGCATCCACACAGAAGAAAAAATTAGACTCTGAAGCAGACTTCGTCAGTTCTGCTGTTCACTTAACGAGATCCTATGGTCTCACGTTTGGGTCAACCTCATTACTTTTTTTAAAGAAATTGCTGAAGATAACTTTGGATGAGATGAGAGCTCATGTAAATTGTGGTTTTTTATATATATTATACTGTGAGTTACAGCTGGCTTTGTGTCTCTATAGATGGCTAATTGTAGCGCTGTCGGAAAGGAAATGAAGGGAATTCACAAAAGTGGAACAGACTCTGAAGCTTACGAAAGAATTTCCTTAATGAAATACCTCCACTTAAAAGGCAGCATTACATAAAACATAAAATAACCTAGGTTACAAATTTCATTAGCTTTGAATAAACTCAGACCTTTGCTACAGAACTGAGTTAGTATGGCCCAGATGTGGCATTAGATAGAAAACAGCTTGGGGGAAGAGATTTCTTCTTTACTAAAGAATCATATTCTGCATGGGGTTTAACCTCTCTCCTCCTGGATTATTTTTTTTCTAAATTGTAGTTTTCTTTATCATTCAATGTTGTCAATATGAAGTGGGTACTTTTTAGGCTTTGGCTTACTATTATTATGAAAAATGAAACTCTAGTTAAACTTGGCGGCATTTTTATGTCACCCACAGGGTCTCTCTTGTTTGGGGTTTGTATCTAAATCACCAGGTTTTAAAATATGTCTTCTGTATGTTTTCAGCTATAGACTGTGAATGACCAACATGTCTTAAGTGAAAGATCTCATGTCCCCAGTGGTGGTTAAAGTCAGAGCTGTCTTTATTGAATTATTTTATTTCACGAGCTTTTAATGATACCCCAAGGACATGTCAAGCTCTCACATACTTTCTTTCAAGTATACTCTTACACAAACACATGCTGTGGAGGAGATGCTGTCATTTCTTCTCTTGTTCCATTCCAAGCACGTATTCATCATGGTAGGGTAAACTTGTAAGAAATTTAATATCATAGTAAATTGCGATTTGGTGAGGTGTGGCCCTCTTTCAAACACTGAAAAATTTGGTGGTTGTAAAACAACAGCTACAGCAGTAAACATGCTGGTACTAAATCAAGTAATGTGGTTATTCTCTAAATAAATACTGAGTTTGTTAGTCACATTGAGTTTGTTCCCCTCTCTTAAAGTTATCTTTATGATATTTCTGTGAATGTGAATTAATTTGAAGACCGCTGTGAGATTTGTTTTACTGTATACTTCACCACTTCATAGAATTTTCTATGCCTGAAGTATCAATTAGTATATTTATAGTCAAGCTATTCAACAATTTTGATTTTTTTCAATTATTGTTCTCATGGATCCCAACGAGAGTGTTCTTGTGTCTCACATACAGCATGAAATCTGAATGCCCCAAGGGTTCATATATTTCCAGACAGGGCCTAACAGCTACTCTGTCCTGCTTTTACTGCTCAGGATAAGATATTGTCCTTTTTTGTTTCTGGCAGGCTTTGCTACAAAACTACAATGATGGCTATTGTGGTTGTTGTTATTTTTGCACTTGTTATTTTTATAGCTCCATAGGCAAATAAATACATTTTAAAAATTAGGCAGGGATTTAGTATCTGGGTCTCATTTAGAACCCCAGGCTCTACAATTGCCTCCTGTGAAACTTTAGTAATGTCTTTGAGTGGCTGTGTATTGAATGGCTGACTTAAATGTTTCTTTGTGCTAAAAGGAGCAGTGCTGCTTGGAGAGCTTGCAGTTTGCAAGACATTTTTGAAATGTACACAGAGAAGCGCGGTAGTTGTATTTAAAATTATTTATTGATGGAGAAGTAAGTGAAGGAGTGATATTTGGACCAAGAATTGTTTTCAGGAAGAAATAGCCTGTTTTCCCCTCAAGCTCATTTCTGAATTTCAGGAGAAAAAACAGTCTTATAAACCTCTCAAAAAGTCTAAGGCTGAATTGCCAGTGTCGAGCATCAGTTGCTTCCTGTCTGTGGTACACTGGAAATCCACAACTATGTCATTATCTGTATGTTAGGACTTCTGCTTTGAAGCTGACAGTGTAGGCTGCCTCTGCTCTGGTTCCATCTCTATATAAGTTAAAATTCATTCCCAGTACTCATGCCAGCCTTCATCTAGCACCTATATCATCTGCCTTTGCACCTAATAAAGCGATAACATCTGTCTCTTCTCTGTTATCTAGCAGGCTGAGGGAAGGTGGACATACCTGGGCAGTGAAAAAGATCTTGATAACACAGGGACAACTAGTAATACTGGGGAGCATGATGCAGACACTTACATGAATGACTGTGCTCAGATTTGCTTGAATGCAGAGGTTGTTAACCATGCCTCATCAGCTGTGCTTGGTCTGCATCGGCTCTTGCACAGCCTCTTTTGTGCGTCTGTGCTGCGACGTCCTGGCTTCTGATTTCTGGAGGACATACTGGGGCAGATGGCTATGATGCAGAGAGATCTAATCTTGTCCTTGCAGGTTTTGTAGGCACAGTCTCTATGCCATGCAAAGAAACTGCCTCTGCTTTCCATCCCAAGCAGCTTTGCAAGCAGACTGTCACATACACATCGTTGTGCCTTTAGCTAATCAATTCTTGAAAGGAAACTATTGACTAAGTAATCTGACTACGGACCAAAGCTTTGCTATTGCTTGCAGTTACGTGGGTTAGGTCACGAGTAGAATTCAGAAACAAAAATGTTATTTAGGAAAAGATTTTAAGGTTTCTCCAACACTGGCCAGGCTAGAGACTTGAACTTAGGTTTTCCATTTCTCTCTCATCCTCATTTTGATGAGAAATTCCCTCTTCGTCCTAAGAAATGCTTCTGATGGAATGTTCAGAGTAACACTTCAGCAAACTCGTTCTCCAGAAAAGAAAGTTTAATAAAAAAATATTGCCTCCCATTCTTGTCATAAACATCAGTTTAGTTTTTGAAACTGCCATAGCATCCTGCAGCCCTCAATTAACAAACAATAAAAAATAAATTCACTACCCATCCAAACTATCATTATGAAAGGAGCTTTTGCAAATATATGGTCTTACAGCAGTTCCAAATGCCACCTTCTACATGGGCTTTAGATATATTTGCTGCATTAAATAACAGCAATATATGTAATTGAACACACTTATTGATAACTAGTTGCCTGGTACCAAATGTCTATTGAATTCCAGCGGTCTAGTGTGACTGAGGTCATGGTACATAAATTTGAGTATAATCCCAAATTAAATTTACGTATGCTTGCTGTACAATAACAGCGAAGTAAGAAAATGAAACGCAGCCTCCTCCCCGATATAGCTTTGAGAACCTAGAAAATTTCAGCTCTGTTGGTCAGATTAGTTACTTGTAGAAGTTACTGCTGGTCCATTGAAATAATTGTATTAATGCCACTTACTATCTATAAGAATCTGGGCCTATGGTCTTTTAAAATACAAAGTGAAATTCTCAGAAAAAATTTAGAGGTGTTCTGTGATGTATCTGGGATTTTTTGAACTGTATGTGTGAATAAAAATTACTAATGCAAGAACATCTTATTTTCAGAAATAAGCAAGTTACTCATAAGCTGAGATGTTTTATTTTGTTGGTTATTTGGTTGCCGCTTGCCCAATACTACAACATATAACCTCTGACTCTCTAAAAAATTGCTTTTATGGTTTTCTTTTATGGAGGTATTTATGTTTAGAGCCTTTGCCAATCTCAAGAGAAATGAAATATCTTTCACTGTCTTTTGTCTTGAAGCTTTGAATTATCATTATGCCTTAGTTGCATTTGAGTCATATTGCTATATAACGGTTGTACTCTGTCAAACATTCATGGGGCAAAGAGTGTATTGTAGCAGTGTAAGAAAACAATATTATGAATGTTATACAGCAGTGGGAAGATTTTTAGATTTTACAGAAGAAAACGTTTTTTGGACTTAAGGCTTAATCAAGTAAATTCTGACTTATTACTAGTAATCAGTGGATTACTTCTCTAGATGAGAACTACTTGTATCAGTACTTAACAGCTATGTATACCTCACTGAAATTTTGTGGTAATAATTTTATTTTTAACATGATTTGACTAACAGATTGTATACCTGTTGAAATAAAATATGAAGAAATATGGTAAAAGCTGCCTAAGACAGGATACATGAACTCACTCTGTCTGCTAGTAAAATTAAATTATTAATGGTTTAATTTCTTGTTTTTTCTACAGGATTTGAGGTTCCAATTAAAACTGTGTTTGGACCATTGCTTTGCCTGCCAGTACTTAATCTTTTCCGAAAGCCTCATCACTTATCTAAAGCAAAAGAAGAACGAGGTAAGGAGAGAAAGTAATGAAATGCAGCATAGTACATCTGTCAAAGGAACAGAAAGTAGCTTTAAAAAAATATCCAGGATCAATGACATTAAAAAATTATTTGTTGAGCACTAAATGTGTTCATGTTAGGCATCTTAAATCTAAGGGAGCTGTAACTACCTTTATGTTCTTGCATACACTGAGGGTTTGGTTGTTTGTGTTTAAGAGATTTACTGTTGATGTAGCCACAGAATACAAATGACTGATAGGAACAGGAGCTCTGGAATTTTTAAATGCACCTCTCTACTATGGAGTCCTTTGGAAGATTGTTTGACATCTTGATGCTGAACTTATGAATACAATTAACATTTCTGAAGTTATTTAAAATTCAGTTTTGGGTCAGTCTAGATTTATGTTCTCCAAATACGCATAATGCAATATTGGGTACTGTATTAAAAGACTTATCCGTTTCCGCACTTAGAGCTATGCTATCCTTTGTTGTTGATAATAGATCTTTCTAAAATACCTGGAATTGACTTTTGCTATGTCACTTAGGATTGCAATAATATACAACGAGGCAGGCATAACTAGAGGTGACAGGGTAGTACAGTGATTTAGCCTTGATGGGATAAGGATGTAAGGGAGACATGGTTTGAAAAATATGAGCCTTTTTTGAGCCTGAAAAGTATAGCCTGCAGTGGCCACCTCTGTGGTCACTGCTGACATTCACCAAGAGAGAATATTGGGATCTCGGTTCTTATTTTTTCCCTTCACTCATTTTTTCTGCGTTCTCATATTTCTGCCAAGCGTCAGGTTCAAACTAATATTAGCTGGTGCAGACCAGGCTCAGTGACTCCTGAATATCCTTTCACCTCAACCCCCTTATATGAAAACCAGCAGGCTAGAAAGCTTGTTGGCTTCTCACCTTCTCAATATACAATATCATGTATTTTGTTTGGGACTGTTAAGTATGCATCTTATCTAGAGTCTCTCTCAAGAATACTATTTATAATTTTGCTTTTCTAGCTGTGTAAAGGGTATCATTAAGTAGCTGGGAAAAAGTGTTGAACGTGGCATCATCAGACCATGGATAGCCGTAGGCCATGCAGAAAATACCTGGTGGTAGTTGTCAGCAATAAGTAAAACCAGGTTTAGTAGGTGTGTTTTTAAAGCACGTGTGCTGCTGAGGGAGAGTTGTACCTCCAGATCCAGAGCTGATAATACACATAACTGACTGTTACAAGCATTCCTACAATATTTTCTGCAATTGCTATCAGAAACTACTCTTACATATGTAGGTTGTTGGATACGCTATGTAAATCCTTGAGGCTTGCCAAATAACCATGGCTTCTGAATCCCGTCTTATTGTAACTGTGTCTTACAGCACAGTTGTCTTCTATATTGCCCATCTAGGGCATCATTTCTGCTAAAAGGTGGGGATGTTCGCAGGAAACCATTTTGACTGACATTTGATCTTACAGAATTTGACTGAATAATCCATTTCTTGAGCAGCTACAGTACAGATCTCATTCTATTGGTTTCTGAGACTGGAAAAGATGAAACAAAAAAAAATGTGTATAATTTAATAAAAATGGCTTCCTAGCCTTGCTTATGGAAGCAAGATGAGGTGCTTACGTAGAATTAGTTACCAACAGGGTCCAACTTCAAAAAAATTTAATTAAACTTTAAATTAACTACTCTTAATAGGATTTGAAAAAAGCACACTTGGTTTGTCCGTAGCTCTTCAACTTTCTTTCAGTGCCTTATAATTGCATTTCAAAGCTATTCTTTCAATAGATAGATATCTCAGATTTAATGCCTTAAAGATTCTCTGATAGTTTCTTGTTTAAAAAATTAACTTTTCCACCTTGAAAAACCTTCCTGCTTCTTCAAAACCCTGTTAGTGAGGTACGTTAAAAACTTAAAACAGATAATCCTAGAAATCATTAGCCTCTTATAAGCATAATTACCTTATCATGATGAGTATGGATGACATTTTAAAAAAAAATCTTTTAGGCACACTGAATTGGTGCCTAAAATGAGTAATGTGCTAACTATGTGTGCAGTTCAATTGGGACCTATATTGACACTGAAAACGGCCAAAATTTTGTTGTGGTTTCTAACAAAAACAAGGCTTATATGATTATAATAATATATATCTATGAGTGGGATGCCTGTTTCTGTATCCCCCAATCATTTTTAACCTGTTGACTGACATCAGGGGGGGCTTTTAGCCCAATGACTGACATTAACAGGAAGATAGAGTTTTGAAAGAAAATTATGTTCCCAACATTCTAGTGAAAATACCTGGCTTTGTAGAAAAAAGGGATTTTTAAAATGCCCTGACTAAGGGAAGGCCACTTTGTAAGCTTCTCTAAAAGATTCTACAACAGAAAGAGACCTAATTAATGTGCCAGGTTTGGAGAGGTGTTTCAGCCAGAACCTGCACCTTTTAAACACAGGAGGATCTACAAAGAAAATTTGTGGATGCAGGGAATTGTTTCAGGGTTCTGCTCAGGAAATCAGACTGCCTTCCTCCTTGTGTGCTCTGAACATCTCCCTCTTCCTCGTGGTACATATATCCTGTTTCTTTGTAAGATGCTGATATTTGATATCAAAACCAGGGAACAGTGGGAACATTTAGTTTCAGGTTATAGCTTTTATGTTTAAAACCAAAAAACATTATCGTACGTGTGGTTGGCAGGCATTGTGCTTTATGGTTTATTATATTTGCAGTTTCAACTGTAAACACAGAAAAACATCCATTTTGCTTATGGGACAGCTTATTGTTCTTACTGACCAGTAACAAACCTTATGCTATGGATGAAAGAATTTGATTTATCTGTGTTATTAAGTATACTAGGTATGTGACTAGACATCACCCTCATAAACCATGTCTTATGTTGCTATTTTATAAATTCCTGTTAGCTTGTACAATTGGGGAAGGGTTCTGCAGTGAAGTCCTTAAGCAGACGCAATGGCTCCTAGCCATCGCCAAGTCTTGATAGTATTACAGGCCTTCAAGACGAAAAGTGGTTTCCTGGATATAATTTGTATAATGCATCTTTAAGGTATTCATATTTTCAAGATGCATTTGGATTTACAAGCTATGAAAGGTAAAGCATGCTTTGCAGTTTCTATTTTAGATGTAGTACCATTTAAAAGGCTTGAGGCTTCTCCTCCATACAGTGGATGGTTTGCTCTGAGGATCTTAAACATTCATTTCTTCTGGTTCTTATATCAGGGATTCTCTATTAATATTGCCATAGTGAAATAGGAGACCGACTGCTGGGAATCTCCAGGCAATCAATGAAAAATACTTTGCAACAACACTGTCCTTTTCACTTTTGTTAAAGGTTATGAAAGCAATTTACAAACATTAATAACGCATTATGGTAAGCTCCTGAAGCTAGATCTCTGCGAGCATTCAGTCCTAGAAACTTTTAAACTGAGCTAAAAATGGGTAATAGCTATGCTATGACAGTGGAAACTAGCCATTCCTTTGCTGGTCTCTAGTTTTTGTGGACCTTCTTGGACATCCATACAGTTTTGTTTCAAAAGATGCTCACAGGTTGCAGTTTCCCAGCTCTGGAGTCTACTTTTTGAGGCTAAGCTTTGATTCTTCAATCAGGGCTCTGGTCCGTCTTGAGCTTTTTATTAACTTGATCTAGATTTTGAAAGAATCTGAAGAATCAAAGGAAACGAAGACGCTAACTGGAGAGGAAATATAGGTTCATTGAATCTCCTGAGAACAAAATCAGCTTTCTAATAGCAGTATGCAACTTGCCTAGGTATAGAAACTTTCTCAGTTACAATGATTGTGTTCAACATTCCATCTGTTTTACACTGTCGAAGGCTTAGACCCAACAACGGTGAATTATGGATATGGAGGAATAGCCAGCTATTCAAACTTGAAATAACAAAGCCTTAGCTGTGTTTGACAGGCTTTTTCTTTTTCTTTTTTTTTTTCCTTCCTCCTCCCTCCCCTGTAATTCCATAAAGTGTTTCTTTAAATTTTACAGTGTGTTCTGTATATTAATGTAAAACTTCTATATTTACTACTCCTAGCCAAGATGGCTTAGTGTAGGGCAGGAACTACTGAATTATCCATTGTCAGAAAGTGCCTGGCAAATTATTATGCTTGTTTCTCATTAACTTGTCTCACTGGAACCTCATTCCAACTTCCACAGGCTAAAAATACGTTAGCAATATATTTTGTAGTGTTTCCAAGATACGTTTACAGAGTCAGTGCAAGTTGCAGAGATAGCAAAATAGACAATAGTACACTTTATTCCTTGTTCTTTTGTGCAACAAAAACTCCTTTTGATATTAATGGAAATCCATGATGCAAAGGTGATATTTTTCACATTGTCCAGTACTATAAATCACATGCACATATACCCTACCATTTTAATCATGATCTCATATATTCTCCTTGTTTCTAGTTATAATATCAAAACTGTTTTTAAAGATAGAATTAAGGCATTTCCTAGAGATAACTTGAACTATCAAACAGTGAAATGTCATTACTCCTTTAATTATGTACATAAAATAAAAAAATAGAAGTTGCTATAGAATTACAGCAATGTAATTTCTCAGTAATTCACCATGGAGACAGTTTCTTGAGATATTGCAGAGTTCTGTCCTTTGAGATAAATGTATTCTTATGCAATTCAAATTATTTTATAATCTTTAAAGTCTCATTTTACAAATCACTGATGTATTAACTTAGCTTAATCATCTGTCTGAGTTTAGTTTAGCAAAAGCACATGTATGGTAGCAATGTTTCTTACTTCTTCCAACGTCTTCTATAAACCAGTGAATCAGTAACAGGAAAGATAAAATGAATAATTCAAAAGATCAGTGCTGACCAGAGATACTTACAGTATTAATATATTTTTGGTTTTGTACCTGTAGGCCATAATTTTACAGATAAAACATTTTGGAGTAAATAAATCTGATCACCATATACTATATCTATAACTATAGTAGTACGTGCTTTTACTAGCATTAGAAGGATTGTGTGAGTACATTCTGTGATGTATTTTGCCAACATCAAAAAGGCAATAAATGATTAAATATATATCTTCTGCCTGACACATTTCACTTATACTTCCACAAAAGTGATCATATCCTGTTCTTTTTATCTCTTGACTGTTAATGTTTCCAGCCCAAGGGAGGCCTGTGGCACCAAACAGCAGTTCCCCAGACTGTTTGAACGCTGCTGGGGTTGAACGCTTTGCTGCCTTGCTTAGAAGGAAACCAGCGCTGAATTGTCCTTCCTAGGATGTCGGTGAACAGCAAGGCTAGAAATATCAAGTCACTAGAGGAACTCAAATCACTTTAGGTACAAGGGCTCAAAGGTGCCTCTTGTCCTGGCGAAATCCTACCACAGGCTCGCAGCAAGACAGTATTTGCAAGATCTTTTGCTCAAACTGCCAAGCATGTTTGTGCACTTGTCTGAGCCGTGCACTTGTCTGAGCCTCGCTGCATTCTAGAGTCGGGGCAACGAGACAGAGGAGCACAGCATTCACTGTTCCTCAGTAGCATGTGATCACTGAAAGACTGCTGCTTAACTTCACTTAAGTTGTGTCTTTTAGTGATAATTTGATTTTGTTAACAGCTAAGAAAAAAAAAAAACCATCAGAATTAATATTCTGAGCATCTCTCTGGTTGCAGCACCCTCTACTGCAACTCTTCTTCCCTCTATTCCCAGAAAAATTATTTGGAGATTTTCTTGGATACTAATTGTTACGTAGCTTTCAGGTGGCTTAGTATGCTAAAGTTCTGCCTCCAGAGATTTAGATAAAACTCCGTGTAAGTAGACTGATCTCATCCTAATCCCTGGTAGGCATTCTTCCAAATCTTAAAACTACAATTGCAGTCATGTCAAAATATTTTATTTTTTTTTTAACCCAAGTAGCTCAGTACTTGAAAGAAAAGAATAGGTGCTGCAGGTCAGGACTTACGTAGGTGGGAAAGTATGAACAGGGGTAACATAACACTGTCTTGGTGGTACCATCGTTTGTGGTATAATCTAAATTCAGCTTAAAAATAAAAATATAAAAAGATGTCAAGTATGGAAAAAAACTGTATGAAAACAATCCAAAACAGTATGTGTAAGCTCTTAATTTAATTACTGCAGATTTATTTTGATTTGTATCTGAAACACAGCAGGCAGAAGAGAGAGAAATTGCATTTGCTGGAACAAAAATATATCATTCCAATGCACAGTATTTTCCATTAAGCTCTCTGTAGGTTTACAAGCCTAGAGAGCTTGTCCCTGTATTTCCTATTCCTTCATTTAAGGAGATTTTACATTTTATTTTCAACATAAAAAACATATCAAGATAGTAATACTGGATAGATCAAAACTGTTTTAGCAGGGTGGCTTATACCTTATAGTGTCAAGAAGTTTAGGGCCGGCAACTTGGGGAAATCTAGATTTGTCAGGAGATTATTCTCCCTGACTTCTTCAGAGACCCCCTTGGAGAAATTTGTTATCTCACATCCCCAGTGTCAGGAAGGCTCTTTCTTTCAACTGCATAGGTACAGACCCACTACAGTCACCCAGCTCTTAGTTTCCATCAGTGGGATGTGTAAAAATTGCAGTTTCTGCACAACATTTGTCCAGTGGATCTCTGCATATGTGCAGGCTGGCTGTATAAGTAGGAACAGAGAATTTCAAACCCGTCTTGGTGCCTTTTACCAGAGTTCAGGCAGTAGCACCCGGACATCAGCATGCTGGACACTCAGCCATACCTTTGCTCAGTGGTATGCCATCCCCAAATTAGCCTTAGGCAGGGCACGTCTGCAATCATTGCTTACTCGGAGCACTTTGAGATTCTCTTCCAGAAATCTGATGGCAGAACTGCTGGGAGCCATCAACTGTTAGAGAGCAGAAGTCAACTGCTAGAAGAAAGAAAGGTTACTTGCCAGTAAAAGTTGTTTGAGTACTTGACGTTACCTTCACGTTTCACCTGCCTTTTCCCCTCTCAGTCTCTTTAAAATACAATTACACATTCACTATCCAGGAGTGAGGGACAGGAATAGCTCTAAGTGTTGGTGTAGGAGGGCATGTGTGTACAGCCTGTTGGAAAGCATGGTGCAAAGAACCACTTCACAGCAAAGAGCAGATTCTGGATAAGAAACTATGCTTTTATGGAACCTGCAGTGCACCGGGTATATAGCAAGCTTGACAACACTGCAATGAAGTAGGAGCATTCAAATTCATATATAAACCCAGTAATACTGCACGGACATTTTAAAAGCCATTTGGAAATGGAAATACAGACAGAGATCGGGGAAAAGATTGAATTATAATTCAATGATCACATATTTATAAATTATGTAGTATCTATAACACTTTAAAACAGGATGTATTTGCTTTAATAAGTCATGGAAAGGTCACAGTAGGTAATTTATTAATAATACAGTGTCATCAAGATGGATTTTGCCCTATTTCTATTCTTTTGAGCCTACTGGTCTGTTTTATTGAAGCAGCAAGAAGCTCAGTTTTAAACAACAGTGAAAGGAAGCCTATTACCTTGTTTTCAAAATAAAATATAGAGATGTCTGGGATATAAAGCTTCAGTTTGAGGTCAGGAATAACTACAAATGTAGAATTAAGCATACGCCCCTATTTAGATGGACACTAAAGGTCACCATGCAGAAAAATACTTAAAGTATGCATGCACGTAGATTTGAGTCATGCCACTAAAATCAATGGAATGATTTTTATACTTACTGGTATAATTATCCTATTAAGACACTTACTTAAGTGTTCTGCTGATTCAGAGCCAGAATATTCAAGCACTCTGCAAAGCCTACCACATCAGAAATGTACCATTTGCAGCCTGTTTACCAAATTCTTTAATATTCCATCATTAACTTCAGCTGTTTCCTGTATTCTTAATATATGAATTAGCATCGTCCCTACAAGAAGTGTGTAGGTATTGGTTTGCAAATGGTGCTTTTATAATATTAACAGCTAGTAGGGTGGGCCTAATTATTTATTTATCTGCATGCAGATTTTTTTCTTTTTTTCACCAAATAGGATTCTCAAGCTGCAATACTCTGACATTGCATCTGAAACAATTTGTTGTAGAGCAACAAATCTTGATGTTTTCAGGAAAAAAGCCAATATGTGGTTAGCGTTATTGCTAAAAAGGCTAGGATTGTAGTTCTTAAGAAAGCAGGTCTGTTCATTCCTCTGAGGAGATTAGAAACAAATATGCACCAAATAAGTCATTCTGGCTATGATGATTTCATTAAGCACTCTAACAAGTAAAAAATTGATAAAAAATAGAAGCAATGGAATGGGTTGATTAAGTCTATATCCAGAACTGCACACTGTAGCAGCACAGGTGATTTTTCATTATAGTCTGCTGCTGGTGATGCCAGACTTACTGGTGGCTATCACAGTTGCTACTACGTGTCTGCACGTGTGTACAGCCCATCTGCTCCGTAATGTTTTGGAGAAAGTAGTTGGGACACTTCTGTTGTGGATAAATTTTGAAGTGAGGGATGCAGTGCACTGAATGCACAAAATAGTGTTCAAACACAAATGGAAGATGGACCAAGAACTAAATCTCAGCAGTATTTGCTTTGGTTTTTGTTGGTGCCGTAGTGGATAAGTGCAGGGGAATTGTCACAAGAATGTATAGATGAGATTTGTGTTCTGATGTTTAGAGCTGTCAGTTTGAAACTGTTGGCAACTCATGGGCTTCCTGTTGTATCTCTAAAGCCACTCTTCAGACACGCTATTAAAGGACCAAACCAGTGGAAACCATGGGTACCGCTGGTGGTGGCGGCTGCAGTTCCTGGCTCTCCTTGGACTTAGGTGAGAGAAGGAGGCACATTTATCCCTTGCTTTCACAGAGGAGTGCTGGCTTATGTCTTTGTGCTGTCTCAGTCTCACTTGGGTAGTCGTAAAATCTGGCTACAGTGTCTGTCAGTCATGATCAACCATTTTATGGTAAAATAGCAAAATTATTTTGCAATCAGATCTGGTGACTTCTAAAATGTATTTTAAAAAGCTGACCTATGTACTTCATAAAAAAATATTTTCTCCAAAACTATCATTTCTGATTCAGATCTTGCCTCAGAATTATTTTTGAGGTAAGAAGTGGAAGCAAAGGGGGGGGGGGGGGAAAATCTAATGGTTTTCTTTTTGGATTTTTTCTTTTTTTTGACTGAAAACCTTTCTCAAGTTCTGTTTGCTAGTATTTGCTATAAATAACAAGCAAGTTGATTTACGGTAGGATCCCTAACAGTCTTTTGCTGATGGCTGTATAGAGTTTCACCAATTGTATGGGATTTCCTGTTTTGGGCAGTTCTCAAACTTTACCTTGTACTTCATGCTTCTGAAAGTATCATGGGATTACCAATACTGCTGAAATATGTCAGTGTTTTATGATTGTTCTTTAAACCAATACATTTTCTCTTTTAGAAAAATCAAGATGTTTGTCTAAATAAAAGTAGAAAGGTTTTTATGGAATCATAGTAAATGATTCCTTTAGACACTGGTTTGTTTTTTGAACTGAACATTGCGTGCATGCAAACGTCTGGCATTAGACTAAACCATGCATCGTATCCCTATCTTGAAGCTTTGCCTTCTTTAATGACGAAAAGGTTTTCCTGCCCTGTGTATTAACTGGATCAACATTATTCAAAGGCGATTGTGTGTGTGTACATTTCAGTGTTTAGAAGTATGTAAACACACAGTATTTAATCTATAGAAATGGTATGCTAACTTAACATACAAAAGCAGTGCTTTGTGGTAAATCATCCTGCATCCTCCTTAGTTTCACATGCATTAAGTACAAACCATGAAAACAGCAGCACAGTTAATATGGAAGAGATTTCCAGAAACATATAACCATGTAATACCTATTCTGATACATCTGCATGCTGTGAATTTGGAGGAAATAAGGGGAGAAATTAATTTTAAAATCTTTCTAGCAAAACTGTTACTGATCTTCAGACATTTGTCTTTTTATTCTTTCCCTTACCAATTCTCAGCCAATGGACAAGGACATACTGTATTGCTACTTTCTTTGTGATTCATTCCTCATAAAACAATCTGTTCTTTTAGTGGCACTTGTTATTAATCAAGGTTTTTTCCTCCATTAGAGTCGTCGTTGGCTCAATCACTTCAGTATATATAATCACTAACTTTTCCCATTACACTAGTGAGTAGGTACTCTTATATGTCTGTGAAGGGGATGCTGGTACATTTAGTGTGATGCTTCGCAATTTCAGTGAGAACACTAATGGTTGAAGTGTGATTGCTTTTTTTTGCCTTTTTTTTATTTTTTGAGAGAAAAAAAATATTGCATGTTCCCCTCAGAGAGAAAAGAGAGAAAAAGGATGGAAAGTTCCAAACTCAATTTATTTTTGTATCATTAAAATGTTCAAAAGTACAAAGGAATACTCTTGCAGAATCAATCATTTCATAATGTATCTGCAGAGACACTAGACTTGCGTATCCTAAAGAGTGCTGAAAAGGCTAAAGTATCAATTTAGTACACTAGTGTATTTGCAGAGTACAGCACAAAAATTCTCACTCTTACAAAAGAAATGGAGGAGGGGGAGGGAGAGTGTGTGTAGATAAAACCTTTATTGACATGGTAGTGTTTTCTGTGCAAAAATGGTACAGTTTCTGCCTGGAACAATTAGAAAGACAGCTATAGGAGTCACAATACATCATCAATTAGGTACTGATATATCTTAATGCAAGAAGGTAATTGTTTAGATAATAGGAAAAAAAATTCTGATAAATACTCCGAAAATGAATCAGTCTTTTCATGCAAGTGATGCTTGTTCTCTAACACTTGGAGACCATTCCGACAGGCTACTTTAAAATCAAGACAAAAGAAAGAAAGAAAAAAACAAGGTGTCATGGTTTAACCCCAGCCGGCAACTCGGCCCCACCCAGCCGCTCGCTCACTCCCCCCGCTGGGATGGGGGAGAGAACCAGAAGACTCAAAGTGAGAAAACTCGTGGGTTGAGATAAAGACAGTTTAATAGGGAAAGGAAAAGCCACGCACGCAAGCAAAGCAAAACAAGGAATTCATTCACTACAGTTGGGGTCAGCTGTCCTGGCTGTGTCCTCTCCCAACATCTTGTGTACTCCCAGCCTGCTCGCTGGTGGGGTGGGGTGAGAAGCAGAAAAGGTCTTGACGCTATGTAAGCACTGCTCAGCAGTAACTAAAATATCTCAACTGTTTTCAGCACAGATCCAAAACATAGCCCCACGCTAGCTACTATGGAAAAAATTATCTCAGTCAAAACCAGCACACAATGAAAAGAAAGTAAATTTGTGGCGACACAGCTCTGTTTTCAAAATTGGGCTTCTCATCATGTTTTCTCTGAATTTTTCAATTACGTTTTTCTTGATTTCCACTGATGGCTGCACTTTTCCTTTCCAGACTTCACATATTGCCTGCTTTTATTTCCTATCCATTTTTACCTGAGCCTTATGGTTTTCATTCTATAATACAGTTAAATTCTGCCTTTTCTTTATTCTTCTCCTGTCCTTCACCTTCCTTGGTAATTGTTTTGTAGAGATCTGATGAGAAATCTTCCATTCCCACAACTCCAAACATTATTAGTTTTTCTCTTTAAGCTATTCTGCACCATCGCTGAATTTTACTGCATCCGATCCTAGCAGTCAAAGCATTTTCCAGAGTCCTGATATAACTTGTCTTTATCTCTTAGCTCATTTAATCTATCTTGCTTACCCTTTGCATATTTTCCCCAATTAGGTTTTCACCTTTTAGCTTTGCCTCTTTTCCCATACTAGTCCATACTTCTGTACTGGCTGTCTTTTTACCATTTTCTTCTCCTACCCTTTGGAGCATTCCTCAGAGCCATCTCTAATCCTTCTTACACAGTCATATACTCTATTACTGAATCTCTATCCTAACTTGTTGGATAATAAGCTATTTGTGAAAGAGATCAACTGTATGGTTTTCAATCTCACATACATTTACTTTAGTACTTAAAAAATATGTTGTGGACCTCCTTGGTCACTGAATTTTGTATCCTATGTCTTAAAACTAGAACTTACAAATCTTTCAAAATTATTACTACAAAAAAAAAATAGTGTAAATGAAATTATATTATAATTCTCAAATCATTCAGGTGCTTTTATTTGTGCTGGATATGCACATCTGTCTTGAAAACATAGGAAGTATGTTTAATATCTTCTAATATGTATCTCCTAATACAGAGATTTAGGGTCTGATCCAGCCCTCAGACCCAGCATAATTAAGAACAGGAATTTGTCCCCCTTGCACTTGATATGTGTTAGCAACACTCCATCGTGGAGCATTTCGGTGAACACCACATTAACAATGATATCTTTGCCTAGATTTCTATGGGTGTGACAGCTAATTTCCAAATGAACAGCAAGTTCCGAGGCACCGACCCGCTTGCTGAGGACGGCAGGCACTGCCTGCCCCGCTATCGCTGCGCGTCTCCTACCTCATTGCTTGCACGTTGTGATCGAGGTGTGAAGAGAGCAGCTGGGGCTGCTGTATGTAGAAGGACACGTTACGCTGCTGCCGAGGGCTTCTCTTCCCCCCCAAACAACACCGAACAGTCATTGCTTCTCCACACACAAATAATTTTAAGCTATTGCTTGGAAGGTAACAACTAGTGCTGTTCGTAATTTTTTGAATGTGATAATTTAGTGCTATGATAATTCTTGATACTGTTATGATATCATTTCCTAATACTTTGAGGCTGCTCTGTTAGGGCATACTGGCTCATTGGATCCCATATCTACTTTTTTATATTCCTTTTAGAAAAAAAAAAATCAAATGAAGTATTTAAGCATACATTTCATTTCGGTACACTATGGATCATTATGCTGTGTAACTACCATTTAGGAAATGGTTATTATATAGAACCTGATGGGATTTTGCCTTGGAAGGCTGATGAAAGCATTTTGTCCCTCCGGAGGTGTGCTTGCTAGCTGCGGGGCCGCTCACCTCTGATCTGAGCTTGGAAAACTTGAGTGAAACCTGCACCATCCACAAAGGAGATCCTGGCACCTGCCCCAAGTAGCCACCTTGTTAGTGGGTGATTAGTGTTCATTAGCAGAGTGATGACAGCCCTAATTAGATTCTGAGAGAACCTGAGGAACAAAACTTTGCAGATTCCTTACAAAGCTGGACTAATGAGAAGGGCGCTAGTGTGGGTTAAGATGATACTACACTGTCTGGGTACCAATGGCTACAAATGCTGCAGTAGCTCCTGACTCACCTGGTTTCTAATGAAGACATTCTTAATGAAAAACAAAGTTTTCCTCCTGCGGGGATTTCCTTGGTTTGGGGAGGAGAAGAGTGGTAGATGTCAGCAGACACAGCCAACCCTCTCCTGTCGGCCCCGTTTGTTATCTATGCTACATATTCAGCTGGGTGACACAAAAGGCCTAGGTATCAAACTGCTACTTATTTCAAGGTAATTATCTTTAATATTTTTTTTTAAATGTGATTAAAGCTTTTAATAACATTGTGAGAAAAATAGAACCTATTTTTGAGGTACGTGATATTCTGCATTGTATAATTTATCTCTGTGTAGTTTCTAAATAAGCTAATGAAGTTGGTGAGTTATCCCTCACAGCTTTGTTGGCTTCCTGCATATCTGAAACAGGCAGTGATAAATTAGATGCTATCTCTTACAGAAGAGGTGTGGAATATTTTAATAGCCATTGTGCAATTATATTTTGAGTTACACAACTAATGGGATTTATTGGTTTTCTTGTATTTGTTTTGTTTTCATTTATGTCTAGTTTGGCTTATATAAATCTGAACTATGTAGGGGGTTTAATTGCCAACAGAAGCCAGGCTGAAAGCCAGCTTTTAAGGAGTACTAGTCTAATGCCAAAGTAATGTAGTGTATGAATCTGGCGGGGGGAGAGGAGGATGCAGGAAGGAGCGTATGGGCTGTGGCTGTAAATTACTGTGTTCTGTATCTCCCCATTGGAACGTCATGCCTTAACTGTGAAAATCTGAGGAAAGCTGTCTTTTCTAGATTATTGCATTTTTATTGTTACTTTTTTTCACTCAGTGTTATTCTAACAATTTGGAGACAGAATCTGTCAATGACATGCTCTAAATAAAAGTAAGCATAGGTGAATTGGGTTGGATAGGATTTTTAAGAAAGCAGCTGTAGGTACTATAATCAATTAGATGATTTAAAGTGCAGACCCTCTTCTCGTTTTTATGCTGCGCTGCATTGCTTGTTCATTGAAGCAAGTAGTTCTTTCCTGTGAAGTTTGTTTCTTCATCCATGATGAAGCCTTTCTGGAATTGCACAGGAGAAGTTTTATTGTGTAGTGTCCTATTTTAGTAGCCAGCTGAAAAGACTGTTAAACTACAGTATCATACCTGAAGATCACTCCTGTGCCATTTCAGAAATACTTGTCAAAGATGCTGCCCCCAGAAAGAACAAATTAGCTCGGTGGAGAGCTGTTGGAAAAATTAAACTGGAGGGGAAAGTCAAGTGTAGGTTGAAAGAAAAGGACATATTCTGTTTAGAATAACCCAATCTTTTCCAAAGGAACGCATTGTTGCACAGTTGTGCACAGGAATGTATTGTTGCACAGTTAGTCCAAATACACTAGTCTTGATAAACTCCATTGTTTCGTGTGGTATGACGAATGTCCGTTTGTCTGCTTATTTTAGAGAATCAACTATAGACAAGATTTCTGTTATTATGTGAAAACAATGTGATCACAGTTGGAGAAAAACCACACATAGTAGCACTTACGCATGGTATCATTATTAAATGATATACAATTATAATATACATGGACAGTAGCATACATACAGCAGTTGCTCTAAAGTATTTACAAATCATGTCCGTTACAAATACCATGAATCTACTGTTGAAACCAGCCTGTGTTGTACCTCCGCGTGCATGTGCAGCCGTTCCACCTGGACTCTCTTGTCCATTCCTTTAAGAACCCACTGTATTTGGTCATGGAAGTTTTTAGCCAGTTCCCAAGTATTGCTTTGTCCTTTTCTTGTAATACAGCAGCCTTAGGCTTTTCTTGTACACTGTGTTCAAAATAATCTGTCCCACTGGAGGTGTATTCTTGGGCCCAGTTTTAATTCTTGGAACGCTACCAAATTTGTGGTTACAAATAAACTGAGACTATTCCATATTGTCATATCCGCAACACTTTACACACATTCCTGTAACTTAAATGTGTTTTCTTTCTCTCTTTCTTGTAAAACGTGTGTGCCTTTTTTCTATGGCTGGCATGCCACAGAAGTTCAGCAGAATGAGCAGCGGTAAACCAGTGCTTAAGTTTGATGCTCTCAAGAGGTCTAAATAAGACAGACATTACAGAGGTGTATCCTTGCTCCATCCATGTGCAAACAGCCACTTCCCTTTTGCGTAGCGTTGTTCTAGGCTTCTATTGAGGAAGAAATATAAGCACCCTGACTGTGTGATTTGCATCCTTCCCAAATTCATTGCCTTTCTTAAAATACTGAGCTGAATTTAGTGCTCAGTTTAAAAATGCTATTTCAGTAATTGTTTAAAGGCCAACTGGTGAGGCACTAAACAAAAGCTATCGTGTTTGTAAAGCAAAAAGCATTTTCTATAACAGCTTCTTGCTATTTTGTGATGCAGTGGGGGATGGGAAGGCTTTGAAACCTACTCTATGAATCATTCCCAGCATTTTGTGTTACCGAAACCTGAATATTATTTTTAAATGTGTAACTATGCTATTAGAGCCTTCTGTGATTTAGAGAGAGCTTTCAGAATACTAAAAAGTCATTATTTACTTTCTTCCAGTCTATTAGTGCAGAACAATCCTCACGCAAGCTCTGCAGTGGCAGGGTTGATTGGTTCTCAGTGGACTTGTCTTGTTAATAGGATAAAAGAGGCTCTTGCTGGTATTTCTGCTCCCATCTGGAATGTGACTTCTCTAGACAGCTGATTGTACTGCATTTGAACTGCCCCCTCGTGTGACAAAGTAGGTATCCTTAGACCTTTACGTTAAATAAATGCCTA
This sequence comes from Aptenodytes forsteri, assembly GCF_000699145.1. Classification (NCBI taxonomy): domain Eukaryota; kingdom Metazoa; phylum Chordata; class Aves; order Sphenisciformes; family Spheniscidae; genus Aptenodytes; species Aptenodytes forsteri. The sequence goes on from NW_008794951.1 coordinate 1,664,321, forward strand.
CTCCTCACATGTGCCAGAGCTTCCAGAGTTTACCAAACAACAAGACCGAACAATCGTTACGAAGAGGTGTCATCTTCCCTTAGCTCATGGAAACCCCAGTCTTGTGAAGCTGGGAATACCTCGAACCTTGCCGTGGTTAGGCAGCTTTGTTGAATCTCGAACCTTCTACGCGCCTTGCCCACGCTCCTGGAGTTAGCAAATATTCACGTGATGGGGCTTGGATCACTTTGTCTCCTAAAAATGGAGTGCTTAATGCACTCTTTCATCATTAATTAAACTTCAGAGATGCTCTTACATAGGGTTAGTGTGGGGTAACTATGCTCTCCAACATAGCTGCAATAAATGTGAACTGTTTGAAAGCTTTGCTGCAGTAGCTGTAGCTCTGCAGCTAGGAATGAGTGAAAAAGAAGTGCTGCAGAGGTGGCGTTTACATGCAGTTCCTTGCAATACTACTGCCAGGGGCTATTTATTGAACTTTAAATACAGGTATAGCTGCTATCTGTCAGTAGCAGTATCTGAAATGACAAGACGGAACAAGTCAAGCGCTATAAGATAATATAGGCTCGCATTAAGTTTTAAACCATTTTTCTAAAATCATTAAAGCTATATTTTCACCTGTGTTTGTCAAACTGAGATCCATTAAAAAAAATGGATTTCTGTTAACTTGACTGCACGTTTGACAACAGCAACAACAAAAGCCCCATTCAATGTCTGTTTAAATTACTACGGTTATGAAGTGGCAGTATCTATTAGCTTCTTTTTGGGCTGGCTTATAAATATTAACTAATGTGCAGATCATCTCTGAAATTATACAGCGAGAAGGGGTTTAAGGGAGAACTGGTCTTTTTTTCAAGTACTTCAGAGATTTGGAGAATATTTCAAGGGTGCGGGTTCATTTTACACCAGCTCATCTGTGCCTTTGCGTCACACAGGGTAGTCCTGCTCCCTCCCCTTAGATACAGCCCGAGTGTCGTTCTGCCAGTGTCAGTTTTGCTGACAAATGCAGTTTAGGCAAGTCTAAGGATCCACCTTTATCCTTTCTTTTACATTTACTTCATAGATGCTTCAGGGGTCATTCGAAAGAATTGTGGGTATTACAGATCTCTGGGGGACAACTGGAAAAGTGCATGTAACTGAGAAAGCAGCACAACCAATTTTACAAGGCTCGCTCTCGATATTGAGTGTCCGAAATCCCGCTTGAGTACAGCGATGCATACATCCCGCCCCATTAGGGAGAGATCCCTAACAGGTATGAGATGCCCATTAGGGATCTCTCATGCCACTCTCTGGTGTCCCAGTGTTCCACGCAGGTAATATTTACCTGCAGGGGAAAGACAGGTTGTTGAAGGCGGGGGAATTTGAAAGCTGTGGGATAGAACTGACACGAAGGGCCAGACTCTGTGAAGGCTGAAATCCTGTAGTAAGTCTTACCTAACGGTACGCACTTATGTGTGCTTCTTAAATCTGGCAGCCAAGCAAACAACCAGCTTTTGTAACAACATACTATTTCATTGTGTTCATAACTTTTAACGAATGGGATAAAACACGACAATATAATTTTGGGTTTAACTATGGAAGAGAGACATGTAAGTTTAAGTTTTGATCTGGATGAAAAATGGGGCATTTTTCAATCCAGTTTTTCATGGTTTGAGTGAGAGTTATGTGGTTAAAAATGATTTCAACAAACAATGTAAAATTGGTGGTGGTCATTTATAATATGAACCACTAACGATTGAATAATATCTAGTTTATTTTCTCCAGGGTATAGTATCTAGTTTATGAATGCACTTGTACTTCATAAATCATTCTCAAGAGCAAAAGGGAGAAAAATGAAAAATCCATTTTCCTTCAACCCCTTGGGTCTTTATTTAATTTTTAATGAAATAGAGAGGATACTTCATCAATGGCAACAATAGTGCATTTTCAACACACATCTTTGTGAAAACAAACAGAACAAAATCTTAAACCATCACCACTAAAAAAAAACCCAACCCACAGCCCAAAACAAATAAAGCAAAGGAGCTGCCTTGAGACATAAAAGAGATGTAAAATCATATGGATTTCTGGAGCATTTAAAGATTTGACAGTTACTTAATTTAGCTGTGAGATGTTCTTATAAAACATACAGCAGAATACTGACAGTCAATATTAAGCATTTACATGATTTTTAGGTGGCATGATACTTATTTCAGGGCACAAATCTATCAATACTGTGTATTTGCTTTCTGGTTCTGGCTCACGTGACAATGGGAGCTCTGGGATCAGCACAGCTCTGACTTGAATGTGATATTTGTCCTTTCATTACGTTAAACATTGATTATAAAGCTGTGTATATGTCATAGGATAGTGCCACTTAAAATTCAAATAACTGAATTCTGCTAAGGGAAATAGTGTAACCTGTTAATATTGTGTAAGGTCGGAAAAAGATTTTTCTCCTGTTCATTTAAAAGTGAGCTTTCACAGTTTGAGGCACAATAGCGTCATGAGATAATCTAATTTAGCCTCCTGTATATCACAGGCCATTGTATTTTACGCATGTACCCTTGTATTTTATTTTGTTCACGCTGATGTTACTGAGCTCATCCTCCATCTTATTCTGATTTGAAGATACCAAGAGGAAAAAAAAAAGGTGGTGATGTTGGAAGGGAGGTGGTGTTTATCCTTTTGTCTTTTATTCCAAAGATTAATTATCCTTAAAATATGTGCCTTATTTCCAGGTCACATTCGTCCATCCTGAGTTTCTTACTAGATTCTGCTTTGCTGCCAGATTTACACTCCTTTCAGTTTTATTGTTTTTTCTTAGACAGAGACTTAGAAGTTCTGGTCAGCTCTCAGTCCTCTCCTTCGTAAATGTTCATGGTTTGGCATTTTCCTAGTGTCGTCAAATTATTCGTTTGTTTTGTTAAAGGTGAATGCCAGGAGCAGATTCAGTTCTTTGGTGTCTGTCCTGTCCTATTTCATATAGTAGAATAAGGCAATTTGTTCTGGCTTTTTTGGCAGAAAATAGGAAATCTTGCTGTTCAGTTTTTAGCAGGAAAACTACCTGTGTCATGTAGTCATCACATTATTGTTTTGCTTGGTCCATTGCCAAAAATACATAATACCTCTTACTTTCACTAGGAAATCTCTCAGTCCATGTAGTAAGTCTTCTATAAAGTGGAAGAAGGAAAAGCTTTCGTTCTCAAACTAATGGAATATATTTCTAAGAAATATTTCTATTACAGCCATTATTAACTTGATTTTCAGTGCATCATTCAGATTGCAAGCATCTAGTAGGTTTCTAATAACTCTCTTTCAGAAAGCAGGTGAGGGATCTAGATCATATCAGTGCATTAGTCTCAATCACCTTTATGTATTATTGCATTTTAAAGCTCCATTTAAAGAATAAAAATTGGAGCTTGACTTACATTAGCGATCAACATGTAATTCAGTCAAGACTAATGCTTATCTTTAGCCCTGTGCTATCATCCTTAAATATTTCAGCAGGTACTTTGCATACTGCCCGCACCGTAATACCTAAAACAACTGTTTTGGAGCAAAAGTGAAATTGTTGCTGTTTCATAGTCCGAGGCACAAATTTAATATTTACTGCTACTTTACCACTGATGGCACTAGTACTACTACTTGCTTTTTCCATTCTGTTTTTGTCGCTAAAACATATTGCTGATCATTTATTTCCCTCTCCCTATGTGTTTTCCATAACTTGTTGCGGTGTGTGGTATTATCATGCCACTCGTGCCAATTGTATGTAGAAGTTGCATATTCAATTGTTTGTACATTTGTTACACACAGGACGGTCTGTGAAAATAAAAGTACAGAGCATCAACTCTCAAACAGCACTTGAAAACTTGATACAGTATTCAGAATTCCATCTTCGTTGTGCATCGCCAGCAAAATGACTCTCTGCCTAGCAAGCCTAAACATTCTTCACACCCATTAGCAGCTGAAACTCTCCTAATAGTCAGTGGGGTTTTTTTCCCATGCACTGTGATTAGTTGTTTTGCTGCCTTAGATGGCAGTTCTGCTAAATTTTTATTGCTTCGTGTGCTCATGGCTCGTTTATTGTTTTATTTTTCTTCTGTTTGCTTACTGAATAGATTTATTACCTTTGCATGAGATAATTCTTTCGAGATAACTACTTACTTCCACAGAGGCTTCTTCAGTTTTAAATTATTCTGCAGTTTTTGGTTTCTATTACTCATATACAAAATGTTGCTAGCAATCTGCATGGCTTCTGAAAAAATGTGAAACAATAAGAAAAAGAAGAAACTCAGTAAAAAAAAAAAGAACTTATTTCATAAGTTCTCACTTTTAGACCTCTGTCTTTAAAGGAAACTTCCCTGAATGGCAATTTTCTTCCCAGACTAAAAATTCTAGCATTGCATGTGATTCTTGGTATGCATTTTCAGTGGAGCTCCATCAGAATGCTCAGTGTTCTAAGGAGTTCAGCTCACGTATATTCCTGTAGATAAATACCTGGTCAGATTTTCAAAAATAATTAAGCACTGCACAACTGCAGGTTATTCTCAGTCTAGTAAGATTTGGTTATGAGCATGCATCAAGTCTCTGCTCAGAAGCTGCTGAGACAGGTTAACGGTACAAAGTAAAGAGCCATTTTGCAGAATGAAACAAAAAAAATCTCTCCAAATTCTAGGTAAAAATCGTATAGCAGTAGAGTAAGCAGTTCCTGTACAATCTGACCTCTTGTTAGGCGATGCTTACGTTAGAGGAGTAGCTATTTAATAAGAGAGAGAGTAATTTCTACAGAGGGCTCTAAAATTCAGACCAGCCTCCTTTTATAACTTACTGTAGTTTTAAGGTTAGTTGTTAGATTTCTGTATGGTTTATCTACAAATAGTTAAACTGCAAATAAACCTGTTGTCATCTGAAGTACACGGTAACCTTAATATTAACGTTAGGAATAGTCTTAGCATGGTGAAAAAAGGATGAGATGTGAACATATTCCCTAGCAACAATGCAGATATTGAGTTACATGAGCAATTGGATACAAGTCTTGTCACAGATATTACATTTCTCTGTATCACTGAACATCAGCTAATTAAAAAGTGCATTTATCCAGAGGAATTATTTTTATGAATTCACAAATATGCTTTAAGCAAATACAAAGAAAAAGTAATATAGCTTAATTTACTTATGAACACTCTACCCCATCTGCTATATACCTATATATCAGCATTAAGATTATCCAGTATTATTGTATGCCTTTTTTCAAAATATGTTCAGCTCATTAAAAATAAAGAACTAAATTCTCATCTTCCCTAGAACATGACTATGAGAAACAAATTCAAATGGTGATTAAATAATTGTTTTAATTTCCAAAGAGCAGTATGTAATGTGACAGCGCTCAGACATGCTTCATTCATTCATGGATGGAATTAAAGGAGCTTCTTATCTTTATATTGCTGCATAAAGTAACTGCCACGTCCATTCCTGTGGACAAGCGATTCCCCTAGATGATGATGATGGATTTCTCATCTTCTCCAAAAGGAAGAGTAGGAACAGAACAGAACGATGACTTTTCTCTCCTACATCTACCAACGTGTCTACAGCTGTGTGAAATTCTGCTTGAGAGCGTACTTAAAATGTGTATATGTGAACCTTGAAAGGTGGATGCAGAATGACTGCTGACTGCAGATCATGTAGACAGAGCTGTGTAAATCATTCCATTTTATTTGATTCTGTTTCAGTTCTTAGTCTTCCAATTTTCAGAAAAGCAGCTAGCTCAAACTAGTTAGTGTTTTCTCTTCATGTACGTCTACTAAATGTGAGTCTGCTTAGAAGTTTACTTCCAAGTAAAAATAATGATGTTTAAGTTGAAAATACAAAAAAAATTCTGTTCTAATAAGTTTGTATTCTGCTTTTTGTAAAGTAGTAATTCACTAGTGAAACTAAGCGAGAAGCTATATGCTTAAGGATTCCTTTGGGGTTTTTTCTCCCCATCTGCCCCCCTGCCCAAAACCAGCAATAATCTGTTACGTGGGATGAATTCTTCAGTCCCGGCAGGGCCTGATATGAGTTTGGAATCTTTACCAGAAATCAGGAAGCGGAGGTTTTAAATCCACTCCTTGAGCATATTGCCTTGAACAGGTGTTTGCTGTCTATTGCCAGAAAGCCAAGTTATTCATCCAGTCCTACATCCGTATGCGGTGCGGCATAGCGCCATGGCACTTGTCAGGAGAAAGTCCCAGCCTCTCTCCAACCAGGTAGTTGCTGCTGGTAATAAGCCATCCTCTCCTGAAGATGCCAGGCAAACGATACAATTGCTCTGCACCCTTGGCCTTTCCGCTTTATTTCTAAGCACTGGAGCGGTTCTCTCTTCAGCTATTCTTGGCTTCCTTGGCCTCTTAAAAGAGCACATTTGATGCATGCTGTCATCCATAACAACATACATCAACTCCAGCTTTCCACTGAAGCTTAAGATGCTTTAAGTTAATATGGTAAAAAATTAAAAGCTAGTACTGTACTCATTTATGTTCCCACTGTGCTCCCTATGTACCTCTTCAGCTTCTGCTTAACTTTTGTCAGTTATCACAAACGTAAAAACCATCACTGCGCACTGCTGGCTCTGACTTGAGCCCATCTACCAAGTAATTTTATTGACAATTCCCCCACCGCAGTTGCTGACTTGCAAATATCTGATCTGTGGAGACAAAACCCTTTCACAGAGCTCTGCCAGTAGAGCTCGCCTCTCGCAGTACTGCATTAGTAGCCTGCATTTTACATAGGTTATTGGCTGAACTAAATTTTATGTGATGTATTCAGAGACGTATGACTAGGAAAGCAGAACCAAACAATTTACTGCAAAGAATTAAACTTTTTATTTTTGTGGGAGAGGAGGAGATTTTTTATAAGCTACTTGTTTTCCTGGAGTGCGTTTGCTGTACAAGACACAACGTTGCTGGTGGGAGATTACTTGTGATGCTAAGAACATTTGTGTTGCACATTTGAGCTGAACAGATGAATGTTGATTGGATATATGGAACTAACTCCTTATATAGGTCCTTGGTAAGGTGTTTTTACCTCTGAATTACCTCGTGAATGCAGGACTGATTTTCATTACAGTCTCCAAATTCACCTTGGATTATACAGCTGCGTAAGAATTGTTACAGGGTGTACAGTCAGCACATTGTTGCAGAAATTAATTTCAAAAATGTATTCAAATACAATCCTCTGAACTTTCCACGCCCCGCTGCTCAGTGCAGTTTTTGTCCACTAAACATCAGGCTTAACAGCAAAACTGTAGACTGTGTAATTGTCTTGTGACTTTTCCGTTGTAAAAGATCACCCTTAAGTCTCTCCAGGTGTATACTGCTTTTCTACTTTAAATTTAAAAAAAAACCACCACAAACAAACAAAAAAACCCAAAGGAAAACCTTGCTGTTTTCTAACCATTTCTTATCCCTCGAGCTGTCACCTCGCAGGTTTTGCATTATTTAGCATTTTTTAATTCAATATGAAACATTTCTTTAAGAAACAACTTGATCTATGTAGAAATGTTTCTCCTTTCAATTTTTCAACTATTTGAGTCAAAAAGTTGCAATATTTCACGTAAGAAGAATCAAGACAGCACTGAACTGTTTCCCTTCTACACGAGCTCACTGTGAATTTTTAGTCTTTCCTTATTTCATAGAAGAGAGCAAGACGGTGAGGAGTGCTATAAAACACCAGGGACTGGAAATGCAGCTTTTGGATGTGAGGGAGTGACAGGTCAGCGGCAGGCAGACAGCACCGTGAGATGGAGGAAAATTGACAACTTCCACAGGCAACGCTGCAGCTCAAATGCATTGAAAGGAAAGGATTTCACCTTTCTCTTTCATTTTCTTTTTGATGGTGTTGCATACTGCAGAACATTTGTTCAGTGGAGGATGTAGTTGAAAGAGTTTGTTGTCCCTTCATTGGGAGAACAAGGGAAGAAAAGAATGCTTTGAGGAATGCTTTTGCTTTGCCCAGGGGCTCTATATTTGAAGTAACAGAACTAAATGTAAAATCAAAATTATTACAAACCATGCCAATGTAAACAATTTTTTTCTCATTGCTTCCTGAGATTGTCCTTTCTTTTATACTATTTTGATTCATTTCGGGGTTATGCATTAGGCTTACATTTCAGATGTTATTTTCTTTTTTGTACTGTTCCTTATTTTGCTTTCTTTCCATTCATTTTTCTAATCTCCAACAGTGCTTAAATCTGTATAAAAATCCGAACCCTAATAAACAATAATAGAGCTCCAAAACCAGAATTGCACGTAGTGGAATGCATTGGGAAGGTTTGCTGGTAGAAATGTCATGATAGGCTTTCCTAGGTTCTTATATTTTACCCTTGCACTGATCCAGGATAGCTCTTTTTAAGTGTTCTTGATTGCAGAGGAATAACAACTGCATTCTTGAAAACAAATGAAGTGAGCATCTGCTGTAAGATTTGGAGGCTATTATTAACAAATGTTGCTACATTTTAGGAGCCAAGTTTAGAAAACCATTAATACATACTTGTTACCAGCTTAGTAGCACTCCTGGAACTTACTGTGAGCAAAAATTTTATTAATGCAAGAATTGCATGCTAGTGAATTACCAGAAAAAAAGCCTTTGGGGCGGAAATATCTACTCATTTACAGTAGATTATTAAAATAGTGCAATGATCTGTACCAGTCCCCAAGAGACTCCCAGATGCTTAGAGAGACAGAATCACTTAGTTTGGGAAAGACCCCTTGTTATCTCTCATTCTGACTTGCACTCAAGGCAGGGTATAGTTGGTTCTGCGTTTGCTCAGGACCTTGCATGGTTGTTTTGTATAACTCCAAGGATAGAGGTTCCACGATTTCTCTGGACCTCTGTTCAAGTATCAGGCCACCTTCATTGTGAAAAGATTTATTTATTATATTTAGTGAGAATTTCCCACACTCCAACATGTGTTTGCTGCCTCTTGTCCTGTCTGTATGCCTCTCCAGGAAGCATCTGGCTCGATCTCCTCTACGTCCTCCCACTATGTAGTTGCAGATGGCAATAAGGTCTCTCCTTTGCCTCTTTTCTCCAGGCTGAACAAAGACAGCTCTTGTCCTCTCCTCATATGCCATGTCTCCATCCAACTCACCATCTTTGTGGCCCTTTGCAGGACCTCATTCCAATATGCCTATGTCTGTCTTGTACTGGGAGACACAAAACGCGACACAGGACTTGAAATGTGGTCTCACAAGTGTGTCTCAAGAGGAGAAAGATCACTTCCCTCAGACTTGTGGCTACATTTTTGCTAATTCAGCCCAGGATGCCGTTGGCCCTTTTTTGCTTCAAGGGCACACTGCTGGCTCTGGTTCAAGTTGTTCACCAGCACCCCCAGGTCTTTTCTGCAAAGTTGCTTTCTCTCCACCTGGCCCCGCATCTGTACTCCTTGTGTGGGACTCTTTCATCCACGACACAGGACTTCACATTTTTCTTTGCTGAACTTCATGAGGTCCACATCAGCCCACCTTCCAGGCTGTTGAGGTACTTTTGAATAGCAGCCCTGCATATTGACCATTTTCCCCCAAATTGGTGTTGCCTGCGAAGTTACCGAGTGCACTCTGTTCCATCGTCCAGGTTATTTTGCACCTTCAAGTCTCTAAGTGCATAGGAAACCTTAGGAGTAATACTTAAAAATAGGACAGAGCAGGATGATTAAAAATATATGTATTGACATTTTTATTAATACTTATATATTTTTATGTGAATATTATCAGATGTTGATGGTCAATGTATTTAAACAGATACCCAAATATAATGCGGTGAGAAGCCAAGAAATAAGTTTCTGTATGTATGGATTGATCTCAACCTGGAGGGAAGATTTTAATGGATCACATGGTTATTCCGTGGTAATGTTTCAAAAACATTTTCTTCTTCCAGGTAGTGTGTTTTGTTAGGGTATCCAGTTCTTTCCAGGAGATGTGTACTTTTCTGTACCAGTGTAAGTTACATATCCTCTGAAAAGCCCAGAAAACAGTTTTCTTTTTAAAGACCTCTGAAATCTGGCCACAGCTGACTTATATGAAGACCTGGGAATAGATTTTTAAATCCAAGGACTTCTGAGATCACAATGTGATCCCTCCTGTGATCCCATTTTCAGGTCTCAGCTTAGCCAGTGCATATTCATCTCAGAGTCATCCTCCATAAGTACCCAAAATAGAACGACACTTTTATGAAAGAGAGAGTTTTACTGAATCAGTGTCTAATAGATGTATACTACATTTACAATTAGGACAGTGATATTTTTCTTTACATTCTATTGCTCACTTTCACTTCCTAGCTTTTGAACAGCCTCCTATATCTCTGAATTTTTCAGTAGTCTCTTAGTTCAGACCATCTTTTACTAACTTCAACACTTGGAATGACATTGTACAAATACAGTTTACAATTTATTGCTTGTTTCCACAAATCTCTTATTTTGAATGAAATTCTCCAATTTTATTCAACTTTCTGTTCATTCAACTCCAGAATTGCTACTACTCAGTTACCCAAGAAAACTGCAGATGAGAATGAGGATGTAATCAGTTAATTGACCTTGGCTTCTTATACACTTTCATCTAGTAACAGAGATATTTAAATATGGAGGTAGTTGCCTCTGTCCTTCACACATTGGCCTTTAGTTCTCTTCACTAATAGCTCTGGTCATTTAATAACTTTATTTTACAGCAAGGTCAGGTTAACAGGAGCTTTTATAGGCCAATATTTTACAGGGAATTGGTGAACCAAAAACTGTAATTATGTATGTGAAATAATCCCTTGAATAATTAGTGATTTTTAACTGGCTGTTATCATTGAGACAGGTTATAAGGATTTGATATAAGAGGAGGTAGAAACCACCTTGCCAAACCTATGGTAAGTAAATGTTATGTATTTCATAAAGCTCTCTATTTATTGTCTTATATCTAGACAATAAGGCAAGTAGAGCACTAATTGTGATTTTTATCAGTTGGTATCATAATCTAAAAAATTGCATATTTACAGTGAGTTTTGCTGACAGTACACCAGTGAGCTTCAAAAAGTAGAGAGCCTACAAGATTAAATGATGAGTGTTAACAGTGCTTAAAAATAATAATCTGATTATTTTATGCACAATTGTAGTTCTTTTCAAACCAGTTTGATACGGTGCAACAGAACACAGTTGCGTAAAGATTCTAAGTATCACCTTGCAACTTCCAAATAGCATTGAGAACAATGTGTGAACATCAACCAAATCCTGTACTGTGGAAATCAGTAACCCCCCGCCCCAAAAAAGTGCTAACTACAAAAGGAACAGGAAGAAGGCAGACAGAACAGAGAATCTTTGTGAAAAGAACAACGGTATTGTGGCTGACATATGCATCTTGTAATTTCTGATTAAGCCCAAAATACATGTTCTAAAACTCTTCCTCCATTTGAGTCCTCCCACACCTGGGAATGATGTACTGGAGATATGTACGAGATTTGGGAGGAGGAGCTAAAAGTGCTCTTGAAAAGATAATTGAAATTGTAATGATGTCTAAAAAAGTAAGTTATCTGAAATAGTTCAAGTTGAAGGTAAGTGTGTTTTAGAAAAGAAAATTTCATGTGTGCAACAGAATATTTGGACAAATGACAGGGGAAAAAAAAAAAGGAGATCAAAGGGAACCATGTTGATTTTCTGGCTTTCTAGATAAAAGCAAAAGGCTAGATTCACAATGAGGATTTACATTTGCAAAATACTTTCTGGAAGTTATGATATACCTCTTGCAAATAACAGAGGTAGGCCCAAATTCCCCCAGTGTCTTTCAGAATAAAGGTTCAAAATAATTCCTTTCTTATCCCATTATATTTCCAAAGTGTCAGTCTATAAAGTGTTCTGAGGTGTCTCTTAGTCTTTCCTTCTGAAACTGTTTCATACAGAATATTTAAATTTTCATTAGAAAAGGGACTAGATCCCAGATGTAGCATCTTTCAGGAGACTGATCCAATTAGCTGTTGTATTCAACTGCCCTTCTCCAAGAGCTCTTTCTTCAACTTTCTTAACCAGACTGTCTTTCACGGGAGGATTTTTCTAGGTTTATAGGCCTCAGACAGTGCAACCTGTTCCCCTACCAGTTGGCTTCAGCACACATCCAATCTACTCTCACAGGGGCTATTTACTAAAATAGTACCTTAAGGTACCTACTGATTATTTTGGTAAAATTGCTCTATAAACTGTCTGTCATTTCAGTCTCTACTTATTTTTAAGCATGTTACGTACTTCTAGAATGATAAATACTAAAGAAATTAATTAGGTCTATTTATAATTGTTTATGCAATTCCTTTAAGAATGCTAAGTCACCTGGCACAAAATTAAAAAGAATAAATTTAATAAATGCTACACCTTTAATTTGAATAAAAGTCAAAATAGTCTGTTACATTTATTCCAGACAATATATATTATTTTAACAGTACAGAATAATTCCTGTTTTGTACAGCTAGTGCTGATTAAAAGAAATTCACCTCATTCAATTTAATAAAACTAGCTAATTTAAGAAAAATCAGTGTATTAAAATTTACTGTACATGACAACTGTTCTCATTTCAGAATGCACCCTACCACCTCTATTTGATTAGATTTCTTATAGTAAGTTCTGAAAAGGTTAATGAATACCTTAACAAAGCAGCTCAGGTTCTATAATTGGGTGTAATAAGCTGATATGGTGATGGGCTTCTTTGTTGATGTAATTGTAATGAGAGATCTTTGATGTGTTATAAAAACAACACAGTAAGAAGTGTAAAGAAAAATACGGTCTCCTAAGTTCCTGGTTTACAGATACGCTATAGAAATTTTCATTTGCTAGCTGATGTAAACAGCTAACAAAGCTCTTTGCAGTTATATATTCCATGCCTGCAAGCATGTACCTCAAAGGCAATTACTTTTTACTCCCATAAGTGGAGACAGAAAAAGCCTGTTACAGGAACCAAACTGTGTAAAAAGGTGTCTCTTGAACTCTTCTTCTCTGAAAAGCAGTTGTCCTTTGAGTTTCTACTATGGGATTTCGGACTGCCTTCAAAGTGAATCTTTGCCTTTCGCGCTTGACTTTGGTTTTGCTAGGGTAAAAATGAGAGTCTGGTCATCTTTGCTTAAGCTAAGAATCCATTTTCTTGATAATTCAGGGAACTCATCTCTGAATCTAGTTTCAGTTTGCAGTACTATTCCTTGAATACATATGATGAATTATACAGAGGAGTACAGCCTGAATAACACTAATACTTCCATATGTCTACTGAGCTTCTTTAAGTCAAGTCTCACTGACTGATGTGTCCTAGCATTGCATTTGGTCATCTCGTTCCTAATCATGTGGCGCCAAACATTTTATTCTTTCATATTTTCTATTTAATGGTCTTTCAACTCTAGCAGATGCTTTTGTTAATAGTTTCCAATTCTCTAGCCTTGCCTTTCTTGCAGTACTGCACTTCATTCTGTCTGTGTTACATGAGTCCTCAAGGTTATATAGTTCCTTTTGTATGATATCCTGAGCTTTTTCCATTTCGATGAAATCTTCCAACTTTGTTTCATCAGCAGATTTGGTAAGAACATTCTTTATTTTTATTAAAAAGAATTCTCTTTAACAGTGAGGATGTTTTACAACACGGGTCCAAAACTGATCCTTGAGGAATAAAATCTTCTTAACCTTTTCTAAGCCCTGTTTTTTCTTTTGTCGCTCCTTTTTTCCTCTCTAGTTGTAATCATTTCTTGATCTACCTTATAATATTTTGCTAATATTTTCCCTTGGGGCATCATATTAAATACTTTACTGAAATATAGCTCAATAGCAGCTACTGTGTTTCCTTTGTCTCATATGGAAATAGTGTGGATTAGTAATAGAAATGGCTTGTCTGCAATAAACAGTGAAGGTAATTACAGTGGGAGAGGAATGGGAGGCACATGCAAGGTGAATGGACTGAAGCAAATTATCATATTGAGCAATGGAATTTAGATATGAACCAGGTTTTTAACATGCTATTTCCAATTTAAGTTCCTAGTTTTCATATCTGTATACCGAAGTGACTATATGCTATCATGTAATGACTAACATAAACTTGGGGAGGCGGGGAGAGAGACTAAATATCTGAATGTTTGTTTGATAAATAGAACGTGCAAATGTGAAATGAATAGCCATAATGTAAGCGGGTAATGTAAGCAGGTAATGTAAAGGTTCAGCCTACCCGTGAGATCTTTCTTTAAGGAAATATTTAGCTGATCCTTACCCATAACCTATCTTCAAATAGCATTCAACATTTTGAATGTGTTTTAGGGTTTTGGTACCTCCTCAATTTTTATCAAAAGAACACCAAACAACTGAAGTTATAGTTACTGCTCCACATTTATCTAAATCATGTGGCTCTATGAGTGGATATCTTAATAATGACTGCAATATTTGTCAATACAGCCAGCTCTACATACAGTTAATCACAGAATGGTTGAGGTTGGAAGGGACGTCTAGAGGTCATCTTGTCCAACCACCCTGCTCAGGCAAGGCCACCTAGAGCTGATTACACAGGACCATGTCCAGATGGATTTTGAAATATCTCCAAGAAGGGAGATTCTACAACCTCTCTGGGCAACCTGTAGGTACAAATAGGTAGTACTAATGCAAACAGTCCGTTACTGTGTACCTACGCGATTTGCATGCAAATATATAAACTTGCATTCATGAAGACTGCAGCTGGACAAAATAATTTTCCAAAGTCTAGCTTTACAAGTCTGCAGAAGTGTTTTAAACTAACATTTTTTTCTTAATATTTAGAGAACGGTTATTTATCATCATAGTTGCTTATATGTCATCAAAAGAACCTTCCAGTTTAAATTTGGCATTTATCTATGTAGTTGCAGAAAGGGAAAATTAAAACTTGAACATATATAGGATCTGTATTTGTTTCTCTCATACCTATTTCCTCTGGCTGAGTCAAGCTGTAGGAGAAGAATTTGATTGAAGTACCTTTACACTTATGCATTTAGTATAACACTCATTTTTATTTATAGAATTTCTCGATTCATTCTACCTAAAGCCTCTTCCAAGGAAAGTTCATTATTCGTTGTTATATATTTCCAGTAGTGCCTATGATATTCAAAGTCTTGTATAAAAAAGAGGACATGGGTTTGACCCAAAGAACATGTGTCTTATAAATGAGAACAAAGTATGTTGTATCCATAATACTGTGTCCATCTTAAATCTGAGTGTTAAATACACCATTTAAAATAGATAATTCAGTCTTTCATCAGAGCGTGAGAGGGACTGAATAAATACAGCTTATTCCTTCAAGCGTACGTTTTCAACTTGGATTCTTTTTAATTGTAAAAATGATTTATATGTAATTTGGTTTTATATGAATATATGCCCATTTCTGTCAACTGCTTGTCAGCTGGTGTAAATTGTGATTGTTCCCTAAGCCAGTGAACCCATGAATGTTGCATCAGGTTGGTATGTGCTTGAATAATGTGCTAGTAGCTTGGAGTGACCATGTAGGGAAATTGTGTAAAAATGAAGCTGAATGAGTCATAGCCAAATGTTTTTGAGTGGACCTCTCAGGCTACAAGATAAATTTGCATTCCTAGTCTACTGTTTCTTACTATTACCAGCAAAAATGCAGCCATTTCATATCAGTAAGAAATATGGAAGGAATATGCAATGTGAGAAAAAGAAGCAAGAAGCTGCATCTATCACCTTCCAATCCATCTGGATTTTAATGAAAACTGCTAGTTTATGATGATGAAAATACAGAAGAAGCTAAATTCTTGCATTCCCATTCAGTGTTCTTTATTTATTTTTAAAACCAGCATAATCTCACAGGCAACTCAAAGTCCCTTGCAAATTGATAAAAGAAGCGTTTTTCTCAAAATTAGATTTAGCCTTCATTTCTTTTCTATTTGTCATTCTATTGTTACACACAGCATATAAACATAATTTAAGAAACATACCAATCAACCAGCACCTACTTAAAAAATATTTTGTGTTACAAGAAGTGAATTTGAATATGAAAAATATATGCTGCACTTCTGAGTTTCACTCATTAAGTCATCACCAGAAAAGAGGCCTCATTTTGTCATAGTAGGTAGAAGTGACACATGGAGCGACGAACTAATTCACTCTACTGATGAGTGCTTTCATCGGAGTCAATAATAGAGATTATAACCTATCATAGTAGAAAACACATAAAATTTACTAAATCAGTTGCCAGGAGATGAAAATAAAACAAAAAGAAAACTCATTCAGTGTCTGCATTTGAGGAAATATTTTTATTTGGCTAGATACTTACCTTCTTCACTCCACTGGCTGATAGAAATCCAAGGGGTCAGTCATGTGATTCACTTCTATGCACAAGATCCATTGTTTCACATCTTGCCCGTTGTCTTCCTAATTAGAGTGCTCAAGTCATTTATTTTAACATGGGACCATACATTCCTTCTGTTCCCTGTACACTCCCTTTTCTGTTTACTGGGAGAATTCGAGTATGGCATTCTTTTTTCCTTGACGTTTAGCTGATACCTTACTGTAAAATACAGATGTTATATTTTGCAGTGAGACATATTGAGAGTAATAGCACAGCAGTAGCAAAAATGACACTAAGTATAATGGAAAGTTAATGGGAGGATACTCTGGCTACTGCTAGGCAAGCTCACGTCAGAGGGATTACAATAACCAGTGTTATTTCTATTATCCAAAGCCTGTTATGATCTTCTGAGTGCAACTGTGCTTTAAAAGTAGGGATGGGATGTTGTATTGAAAAATTACTGTAATAGAGGACTATAGAGTTCAGTGTAATTTTGAATTATTACAGCACTGTTTCTATACTACTTTTAAAAATTGTGGCCCCACAAAGGTTTGTGACATGTCAGCATTGTATTTAGAGCCAGAGAGTATATATCAATCTTCCTCTTAAATGGCATGAACAGAATATGGTTTGCTGTCATTTACAGATTCCCAAGGAGTTTAAGGAAGATTGAAAGGTGACAATAAAATGGTGACAACTCAGTTTAGGACAATGAAGTACTCGCATTCCTCCCATGTTTGTGCATGCACTTTCTGTAGACAAAAAGTGCGCATTTGGCCTTCTAAATCTAGTCACTAGCTTGCTTTATTCACTGATTCCTCATTTACTTTCGCTTGCACATCGTCCCCTATCTGCTTAATAAATAGATAAGTAGACTTTAAGTGCGTTCCTTTTCAGGTACTGTAAGTAACCGACTTCAAAGCACTTCATGCTAGATTGGTTCTGTATATATAAAAAAGGGTCCGCTGCATAGGAACATTACTTAGTTGACCAGGATGGTGAACCAAAAGCCATGGCCTGCCAATTTATTCCATTTGAGACTAAACAAATTTATTTCAGCTGATCCACCCTAGTAATCCCATTATCCAACCCCATATGAAGCAAACTTTATCTGAAACTTCAATAGATTTGCATGTTGCTTTAAAAAGTGTACAGGAGGAAGAAATGGGGGAAGTACTTATACTAAAAAGAAAATAAATTAAGAAGCAAAAGTATCTTTTAATAAGAAACCAAAGTGCTTGGAAAGAAGCTAAAAAAGGATTGGAGACTGGAAGGTGAAAGTTCACGATCTCGTCTTCCTCATCCCTAAAATAAAAAAAATAATTAAAACCCCCTATCAAATAAATTTGCAAATTACTGTTTCATGTTGTTTTCCTCTTTCACTGGCCCACTGTTGGACACACTCATAATAGCACATCTTCAGATGCTCATCTAAACTCATCTGAACTTCTTCCTCTGTAAAACTGTAGCAGGAAGTTCAGAGATCAAAACATAAAAAGCACAGCCAGTAAGGTACCTGAACTTGAATTTATTGAATGCCACGTGATTTAAACTGAGCTAGTAAGGCATTAATCAGCTGTAATCCTAAATGTTGTCCTTGAAATGATAATGATGAATTAACAGCAAGTAATAGGAAGACTTTAATATCTGTATTCACCTAGTCTGGGATTTTAGCCTTTGCTGTGATAGGGTCACACCATGAATTACTGTCACTGGGTAGAGGTTATTGTATAAGGAAATATTCTTAAATAGCTCAATAGTGTAGGATGCTGCTAACGTAAGATATAACCTATCTACATATGGAGTAAAGAGCTGGACAGAGCTTTTCTTATTCCGTTGTGTCTCCAAGTTTCCAGTGATGGAGGACTTTAAACACAGGCACCTGCTCTTTCAGGCTCCAAATAAGTTTTTATCATAGAATCATAGAATAGTTTGGGTTGGAAGGGACCTCTAAAGGTCACCTAGTCCAACCCCCCTGCCATGGGCAGGGACATCTTCAACTAGATCAGGTTGCTCACAGCCCTGTCCAACCTGACCCTTGAATGTTTCCAGGGATGGGGCATCCACCACCTCCCTGGGCAACCTGGTCCAGTGCTTCACCACCCTCACCATAAAAAATTTCTTCCTTAGATCTAGTCTAAATCTACCCCCCTTTAGTTTAAAGCCATTCCCCCTTGTCCTGTCGCAACAGGCCCTGCTAAAAAGTTTGCCGCCATCTTTTTTAT
>NW_008794951.1:1683450-1719547 GCF_000699145.1 Aptenodytes forsteri
AGTTTAGAGAGAAGGATGTTGTGGGGGACCGTGTCAAAGGCCTTACAGAGGTCCAGATAGGTGACATCTGTAGCCCTTCCCGTGTCCACTGATGTAGTCACTCCATCATAGAAGGCCACTAGGTTAGTCAGGCAGGATTGTTCTTGTTCAAACTCTCTATGTCAATACTGCTCTCTGCAGTGTGTTCATTTCCAGTGTCTGCAATTCAGGATGAATGTTAAAAACATAGAGAAGCTCAGCGAGTTGAATGAAGAATGATTAAAGGCAAAGATTAAAGAGAAAATGCAATTCATAGAGAAAACATTCAAGACTAAGTTTTGAAGTGTTTATCAAATACAAGATGTTGATCAGGTTTTTCCCTAAATGTCAGTGTAGTAGAAAGTGCCTAACAGATGTGCCTTCAATCTAGCAGAGAAAGGTTTAAAAATATGTATTAAAAATGTCTTATAAATGGAAGCTGAAGATCAACAAATTTAGGGCAGAGATGAGATAACATTAAAGAGTGGTAATGAGTTAGCTATTGGAAAAACTTACCAACAGATATTCTTTACTTTTAATCAGGTTTATAATTTTTCCTATATGTTCTTTTGAAATGGAAATTTATTATTAGTATCAAGAAAAAACTGTAGCTGTTTAACACATTTTTTTCTTGTCAAATGAATATTGCCTGTTTATGCACATCTTCAAAAAGACTGGTTGATTATTTGATAAAGTGATTGTTTAATTGTTTACTCTTTACAGATTCTAAAGTGAGGAAGGCAGCCCAGCAATTCTTTGGATATTCCCTTTCCTATTCCTGTAGCCCTTTACCTGTTTTCAGTACGTTTTCAGATATTAGAGGTTCCAAGTCTGGCTTTTTAGAGTAAAAGGTTGATCTGCCAACTTAAATAATTTGAAATTATTCTATTATTTCTGTAGCTGTTCTTTATATTGGCATAAAACCCAACTAAGCAAGCTATCTGATCATAATAGTTGTTTTCAATTCCAGCTTAAGGATGCTACTTTGATTTTTAGATCACAAAAGAGCTCCTGAAGCAGCCACTCTGGCTGTTGAGATCCTGAAATTAGTTCCTCATCACTAATCAAATGTACAGTAGTCCTTTCCAGATAGATTTGCTCCATATACCTCTAAAAGCTGGGTCTGATATCAGACAAAATGGATGCTTCTGTGTGTTGCTGATGTGCTTTTCCAAGAGAGACCATGGCAAAGAGATCTATTTTTAGAAGTGCACAGTCTTTGCACGCAGCTTCCGTTTTGTTTTTTTCCAGAAGAAAGCCTTATTTACTTTCTTCTTCTGAGCAGATTGCCAGAAATAAGTTCCTACTATGACATTGCTAACGGTTTGTTCCCTTGTATCTTTATCCAAAGACACTTGATATACATGATTCTCGCTCTTGAACTTTAAGGTAACTATACACATTTCCGAATGATTCAGTATTTTCTGCTTTCCCTTTTCTGTCCTTCCTGAAGAATGTTTATCAATGTTTCTAGCTATAATTTATCTCATAGTTATGCTGTCTTCCTTTTTAATATGTTTTTGGTTTGCTGTTACTTTGTCCCACTGTGTAGGCATTTGCTCAGGCAGCGTAGAAGCGGCACTGATTGATAACATGAATCAACTAAAGAGGGTCACGTAAGCTGCCACTGTTTTTTGTGTTGTTGGAGTTATTTTGTGCTTTTAAAAAATAATCTACAGCCTTTGGTTATTTTTGGAGCACTGTTCTTGTTTCAAGAGCAAAAGTAACATGGGGGTAAAAGGGGTACCTAATGCAAACTGTGCTACGGTCACCTGTGTATTCGCCTTCAGCACCAGCTGTGTTAAAGCGTCCGAATTGTCATGCCATTTGGAAACTTTGGCTCTTGTAGAATGCAAGTGATCGCTCACTTCATGAACATGTGTTTCAGTTTTTTGGTTGCTTTTGAGTACTGATCTAAAAGTCTAAAGTCTTAGAGTAACCTTTCGTACTCACCCTCCCCGAGTTAGCTATGCTGGTCAGATCTATTGCTACCTCTTAGGCTCTCCTTTAAATAGTAAATATTAGGGGGAAGATTCTCAGCTACAGAAGTTGTTCAGTCTCTGAGGTCTTTAGTACTTGGGGTGACATTTTCAGAGTGCAGGCATGCTATTTTCCTCAAGCGTTGTCTGATTTCAAGTGAATTAAAGATGTACAAATTCTTACAAGTCTTGTGGCAATCAGCAGCTGTTTGGAAGAGAGAATCTCAGTTCAGTCCACCAGTATTCAGCCACTTTTAGCAATGTTCTGGCTGGTCACCCAGTCATGCTTGAATAGCTAAAGAGTAGCTACAGCATGAGCTTCCAAGCAGTGGTCTCACAAGACAGGTGGTAGGATCTATCCTCAGAGACCTAAGAATACAAGTGTAGGAAGTAAGACCTCAGAACTTGTTCCTTGATGTCTGTTCTATCTATGCACTGTCTGCTCTGTTTACATACTGCTGTGAAAATGTATCTGTTGTTTTTTTTTCCTACAAGACATTTAATTTGGAAAGCAAGAATAGCAGTTAGTTGGAAGGATTGAAAGGGTAGTTCTGCTCTGATTAAAAAATGTCAGGTCTATAAGGGTCTGAGTATTTTGAAATTAAAGAGAAACTAGAATACTTTTTTTTTTTTAAACTGGATTATGAAAGCTCTGGGGATAAATATTTTTCATCCTTCTCCGCGAAGAATTGTCATAGATTTATAAAACCCAATCAAGAAATAAATCAGTCTTCTCATATAATAGGCTTTAGGTAGAGGGGACAAAATTCTGGAGGTGCCACACAAGTGTAACTGCATTTTCCAAAGTTCAAGCACATTATTTTTACTATAATACTAGCCAGCATTATTAAAATACCAGAAGACACTGACTCTCAAATTGCTATTAAAATGATCTACTGCATACTGTCCTCCCAAGTTCAAGGGTGCGTTCTGGTGGTCATATTTCTTTTACAGGCTCATGAGTCTGTCAGGACTGTGAGGTTTCAATAAGTACACTCGATAGATGATCTGAATACGTTAAAGGTCTGTTAAACAATGCTGTGTTTGGATCAGTGTGTCTGATATAAACCGTTCATGTCAAACATGAACATGTGAATAAGTCCATACATACCTGGTTTTTTTTAATTTGATATACTGGTTGCGCACAGAACTAACATAAGGGTTTCAGCCATAATCTTTTGCATTTCCCACAAGCAAAGACAGGTATAGCCATATGCATTAGAACGTTATTAATATCTATTTAAAAGCAGTAGGAAGACCATGGACCAGAGATTGAGTTCAAAATAGAGAACAAATTATAGCTTTGTGGAAAAGTCAGTTTTGTTTTGTAGTTGAGGTCGGAGGAAGTGGAAGAAATATTGTAATTTTGTACATGTTGTGACTGCTCGGATGAAGCCTTCTAAAAGACTGAATGATAAAAGAGTATGTCATAAAGAAGGTCTTAATTCAATAGGGAAGTTTATATGACTTTGCAAGGTAGCCACATAGAACACTCAGCTTTTTTTTTTACTGAAATGAAAAGTCATGCCTCGAGGAATAAAAAGCTTTGCCATACTTAAAAGAGGGAAATTGGAGGGAGGGGAGAGGTGACAACGTCCTCTTGAAAATTATAATTCTGAAAATAACTAAAGTGTCAACATAGTGAAGCCAAATGTAATTTATGCCTGTGTGAGAAGATAACTATGAGAGGTAGCTTTAAAGCTTGCCTTTAAGTGGGAAGAGATTAGGTCAAAGCAGATGCTTTATCACATGTGTATGACATTAAATAATACAATAAATAACAGAGACCATATTTTCAAAATAAAGTTGAAATTGCAAAGAGTTCATAAAAATAGTACAAGAATGATCTCTCTTGCAATAAAAAAAAACCCCTAAGTCTGTCTCTTTAGTTTTTCCAAGAGGAAAGATGACTTCTGAAAAAATATCTAGGGGTGTATGCATGAGAGAAGATCTTGACATAAGTTCTAAACTAGTAGGTAAAGGCATAACAAGATCAGTGAGGAAACAGTAACACAAGAACTAAAACATTAATTTTTAGTAGGGTCATTAAACATTCCAGCAATATGGAAACGTAGAATGAAAAGACACCATTTGATTCAGCAAGTCCACTCCCTTGCAATTACAGGTAACCGTATGATCCAGTCAGTCTCAACTTTGTGTGTTAAGCTTGGAAGTGTGCAAAGGAATATCTTTCTTGAATGCTCCTGCACTGTGCAGGCTGAAAACATTTACATACTGAATATTATAAACTTAAGACTTATTTACAAGACCTAAACCTATTGTTTGCAACAGAAAGAGAATAGGAGAGATCAAGGGCATCACTGCTGTGCTACATAACAGCAGGGAATTTGGTAAGATACCTGGGTGACTCTAGGAAGTCAACCATGCCCTATGGTAAAGAAGAAAGCAGATCTTTATGTGGGAATGTGATGGAGTTGCTGATGCTTGAATAAAAACCAGATTTTTTTAAAAATTATAAACTGTACTTCTAACACGATTTTTAGTTTGGCAGCTTGAATTACTGATTCTGCGTTATGCAGGAGGCTGAACTGGATGATCATAAAGGGGTCCCCTCTGTCCTTAAAATCTATGCATGTATGGAATAAATGGGTAAATGTAGTGAGCTGTCAGAAATGCTAAAGGAAAATGTTGTAAAGCACATTAGACAATACTATTTTTCGGTCATCTGAGACACTGTGAAGCGACCCAGGTTGATATAAAACAATGGCAGGAGCGGTGTGTCTCTTCCAGAAGAATACACGGGACAGAACAGTAATATTAGAGTAATGGGACACCTTGTGTGAAGCTTGAGACTTTCAGTGACAGGTCCACAGGAAAAAAACAGTACTAAGCACCTTTGTAACATCAAAATCAAAACAGAAAACGTTTCTCCATTTACGTTATTCCTGAGACATTTGAAATATTTCCAGGAGTTCTAAATGTCAATAACTGGATTGTATTGTAATTCTCATTACATCATCATCTAAACAGTATCTAGAAAGTGGTTTAATCACAATTATTTTGCCTAGTCACCTTGCAGTTATCTTTGTTATATTGACAAATTATGTCATTTTGTCATAAGTATTTCAAATAATTACAGCACTTGTCAGAAATCTCTAAATCAGATTATTTCATGCAAAAGAAAACTTTTTTAAAAAAAAATCTATATCTGAATCACATTATATGCTGTCCTTGATGTGGCATCACATCACTTCTGTCGACAGGTGATAGCATTACAGATAAAGAAGCCTATTTTACCAAAGGATTATGCCTGTCAGGGCCTGCGAGATATTGTGTCGTCCTGAAGCTGATTGCAACATTCTTTGTGCAAGTTTTGGGAGCTGGGGATAAGACTGGATGACAGGGCTATCACAATGGGTTTGCGTCTTGCCCTAGTTTAATAGAAACGGACACACAGGGTTTTTTTTTTATTTTAAAATTCTATATTTGAGATTGTGAGTTATGACTTGAATCCTGAACAGCATGCCTGTGGTAGACACGTTACGTTGTGTCCCCTTCTGGTTGTTAAACAAGCTTATAGGATGAAGCAAACGATTGTCACTTCTTGTCAGCTCTGTGATGGTGATGTGATGCTTCTTCTCAAACCTGAGATATAGCTGTTTTGTTGCTTTCCATCTGCATCAAGGTTATTCAAAATTTAGAATCCTCCTACTCTTTTGATAGATGGGACATTTAGAACTTTTTTTTTTCTAAACCTCAAGTCTGAAGGAAATGGCATTTCACTGTTTTTAAATTTCTGTGATCAGATGCATATAACTGAAGCCAAGCCGTTCTGGAAAATTGGGACTGTTCCAAGCCAGCCTGCTTCATTTTGTAGGAGAAGACTCATCTATTTTCAGTGGTATCTTTAGCCAAAGCCCAGATACAAGGGCTAAGACTGATTTGAGCATGGCTGATCATTCACTCTGCTGATAGCTCACCACGCCGTGAGCTGCTCACCTACTCAGGAGACCTGTTTTTAAATCCTATGGAAAAGTCTTCAGGATACACATATATCTTTGAGTCACAAGATTTTTTAAAAAGAAATGTAAGCGAATCAACAAGTTTAACCCCTCCTGGTTTACAGATGTGGCTGCTCTGAGGCCTCCTAGTACCTGAAGGAGCAGGCCAGCGTAACGCACTGATCAATGACTAAGATCTATAGAAACTTGGGTATGGTTTTTAACGTGCAAGTATCTACATAATTTACATTTGACAGTTTATTCCTAGAGGAAAAAATGTAGTAATTACTTAGAAACAGCTCTCTATGTGTTCTATTCAGGGTTATCATGCTCCAAGTCAACTTATGACATTATTCAAATGGAGAGTAGAAATAATGTATGGAAAAATATTTCTCTGCTGCACAGCACCTTAAGCATGATATGCAACATACTGCCCTATCAGCCTAAGAGAAAGATTTTCTTTTTGTTCTTCCAAAGCTTATTAAAAAGAATCCAGAATATTCTAATTAGGGTGTTTGTTATTTTCGGCAGCTGTTGAAAAGCTGTTGAAATGGTTTTAATAAAAGTAACTTTGTTTCATAAATTTATTTCTGCAACACTTTGCTAGCCTTAAATTGTAATAAAATGTTTTGATATCATAAATGGTTGCTAATGATAATTAAGGTTTCAGATGGGAAGTTAGTAGCAAGGGCAGTCGCAATGCAAATGCTCCAGGTAATAGCAAAAAAAGAGAAGAAACAGGAAAGCAAATGTGCAGAACTGTGTTTTGGTTTTGCTAATTACCACTTCCATTAGCTCCCAAAGACTGCAGTTAATTCTCAGCTTATGAATAAGCTGGTGTATGTCTGTACAGGGACAAGTTCTTCCCATTGGTGTTTCTACTTGGTCATGAAGGTTTGGATTTAATCAGAGGTTCTAAAACAAACAACAAAATCCTCTCACTAATCAAACAGGAAATCTCCAGTTGTTCCAACCTCTGAATGTGAAACAAAATACTTGTCGTTATCAATATTATTAATTAGGTTCATTCTTCTTAAAATATTTTTCTCTTTCAGAAACAGTAAAAAAGAATTATCCAGATGGTATCAAAGATATCAATGAGCTAGATGAACTATTTTGTGGAAGGATTATTTCTGAGACATGAAGGAAAAAAAGGTTGATTTTTAAGGGAAAAGGCATTTGAAAGACTTTTAAGAAACATCTTGTTAATATCTGAGGATAAGAGCTTGGGCTGTGCAGCACTGTAATTCCAATATTGGGCACTGTTTCTGAGAGCTCGTTGAGGAAGCTCTGTGATGTACAAAAACACCTGCCATTCAATTTAAACTATTGTAGGTATGTTTTGTTCCCTGTTTGTGTTCTTGAGAACAACTACTGAATACACGATAAATGGACATGACAAATGATAACAGTAATTGTCAGGATTATGATAGAATACCTGTAGCTCTCTACATGAATAGAATTGGCTTATTGCACACCGGGTACCGGACCCTGCTTGTGGGACAACATGGTGGCCAGTCGCTTGGCATATTATTAAATGTTTTTGTTTTCTTCTCTTCTACCTCAGCTTTGTACAGCATTTGTTCAGCTACCAAAATGGCTGCAATAGCTTCAAATGCTGTATTGTAAAGCTCCATGTAGTATGTATGTATAAGTGTGACAGATCTCAAGTAGCTCATGATGAAAAAAACAGTGACGTTTTAGTGAAATTAAATATATTCTATTCAGAATGCAAAAACTTAAATCTTCAGTATGCAAACTAATGTTTATTACATACAAACATTGTTTTGGGTTAATTATGTATAATTTAAGGCTTGTTTGTGATATGAAGGAGTATGCTACCATGCTCCTGTAGTGGAGCTATAATTTGTAGACTAACAATGTGTGCTGTATGAAGACATCATTTTCAAACTACTCTGTCTTTTTAAACATCTTATATATTCAGAAGAAAGTATATTTTTACTGCATTATTTTAATGTTTTAAAGGGTTGGGTTTGAGTGTAGATGATCTTTTATTTCTTGAGTATGCAAAGCTCATAAACTAGCGTGCTGCAATTGTGCAAGTTGTTTGGTTCAGATTGCAATCTCAATTTCCTTCTCAGTGATTCGCTGTGATTCTGTTTTGCCCCAAAGCATTGCAGTTAGAAAGAATTTCAGCAAAAGGAAGTGCATTTGACTTGAATGAGAGAGGATGGTGAGAGAGGCCTGGTAGGTTTGTACATGATGTCCACTGCCAAACTGGATCCCAGTTAGAATTGCTCTAGAGTTACCATAGTAAAGTCCTGAGGTCTCCTATCCCAGCCCTTCTTGCACCCCAAAAGGGCAGCCTCTCACTTTTGTGGTCATAGGACTTCCCCATCCCCTTGCTATCAACTCCCTGTTCCTCCTCCTGACATAAAATGCCCAGTTCACCAGTCTTCCACCCCGTGTTCCGCCCATCCTTTTCCACCTGTAGGACAGCCCCTGTCCTTTCTTCTTAAACTTAACAGTCCTCCCATCTCAGAGGTCCTTATTCCTCTTTCCAACTGCTGCTCTAATTCCCCAGTTCTTCTCATCCATTCAGTCATTCGTTCTTCATGTCCACGTCAGCCCTTCACACAACTCCTGCTCTGCTCCCACCCCAGCTCAGTGAGATACTGCCGCTTCCATCGTATCTCACTCCTTCACCCCCATTTCACACTGTTACCTCCTATTACCGTATTACTAATGATTGTCATGGCCAAAAGAGACTTCTCTTCTCAGACAGCAAATCGTGCATTAAAATATGACCTAGTGGTGCTCATTAGCTTGGGAAAACACTGAATGCTATTCATTAAACTATAAGCAACTCTTCTTTTTACAGTGGTGATGCATGTGGACAGGTTGGAAGTACTGAGAATTGTATTTCTGCCTTTGACCTCACTTCCCAAAGAAGGTATAGCTTTGAATTGCCTGAAAGTAGATGGAAAGATGGTAATTTCCCAGAAGTACAAATAGTGGATTTATAGGGAATAAAAATCTCAGAGCTAAAGCTAAATTTGTTACCATAAATGTCTGATTCAAATCTGTAAGTTGTTCAAGTTTCTATGAATCCTTATTTAATGCTTCTTTCTCTGGGAGGAGGAAGGAAGCGAAGGAAAAAAGATTGTAGTGGAAAAGGGCGGCTGCACTTAAGTAAAATGGAAACCTCTAGTACTTCAGTCTCTGCCTTCTCTGAATAAAACCTAACAATGAGACATCAGTGAAAAGCACTGCTGCAGTATAATATAGTCTGATCCCAGACCTGTATTGTCTAAGCGCATGAAGCGAGATGTTTATAGTTGAAGTTCTTGTGTAGTTCATTTAATTGACAAAGTATTAGGATAGTGATTAGGGTGCTGAGGGTAACTAACTTTTCCCTGGGCCCTGAGATTTCCCATTATAATGCAATTTGTAATATAATTTTCAGGAAGATTCATGCAAATAAAATATCACAGTTCATAGAAAATAAACATAAAAGGGGAAAAGATTCTAGTGTAATTCACTTTAAAAATGGAATCAGATCCTTTTCTTGGTTTTTTGTAATATTCACAGTTCTAATGCTACCTTATTTTATTTATGCAATGATTTAGAGGTCCCTTATGTTTGAGTTGCTTTGCATTGACATTCTCTCTGCTATGCTTTAGACAAAAATGTTCAGCGTTTCGCTTGTGGATGCAGCAGCTGAGTAGGACTGTAGCACTGCCTTCACAGTCCAGCTTGCTCTTTCTTCTGAATCCTTAGTTATTTCTCCATTTTACACAATTGGTTTCTAAAGGAATCTCTAAATGAGGAAAGGGGTAATCAGCTGTGAAAGATGAATATCAAGCATCTACGCAAAGTGCCATATATAAAGTAGGAAAGCCCTAGGGCATCAAGATATTACTTGTCGATTTTATACTGGTTTTACATGCCTGTTTATTCTTCCAAGGAAAAAAAAACCATTTGTTACCTTAGCAACATGGTTATGTTATCTCCAGACATCTGAACCAAATTCTCAAGGCGCATACGCTGGTTGTTCAGGTGAACCTCTATCACTGTAGGAACTTGATTTATAGTGTCAGCATATTTTATGGCAGGTTTTTTATCTACATTTTTAAGCTGCATCCCTCTCAGTTATCTCAGCTTTGTGGTTGTCTTTTCAAGATTTAATTCTTGTCAATTATGTTCATAAATTGATTGAGGAATTTTTATTAGATTACAGATGGCAAGCTTTAATTAAAAAAACATATTTTGCAAGCATCTATATTTGAAACAAAGAAACTAGTATGCATTTGTTTAAGAAAAAGACGTGCTACCTTGTCTATCAAATAGTGGATAATAGACTGAGGACATAATTAAAAGAAGTCCCTTGCCAAAACTAATAAATAGTTTTGGCTGAAAGGTAAAGTACTCTGTTGAATTAGAAAATGGCTAAATCAAAACCCAAAAAGTAGAAATAAATGGGCAATTTTCAGCGTGGCAAAAGGTTAATGCTCTTGTCAAGAGACCTAAACTATATACTAGAAACAGCATTGCATAATAGGTTTACTACTCTTCTGAACACAGTAAGGTATCAGAGTTTGCAGAAAACAGCTTTCTTTGCAGTGCTACTGAAGACTGATAGGTCTCACTGAGATTTTTCACAAACTTGGTGAATAAGCTGTATGTGGACAATGAATTCCAATTTTGATGAATTAAACATATATTGCATGGCAGAAAAACAGTTGAGCCTGTCATACCTGTTACTGGGCTTTGACTGTAATGCCTTGGAAGAAAGGCTTAGGTATCATTAGTGAGGAACTGGTCCACATGCCGTGGTGCTTTTTTAAGTAAACCCAATATAGTCATATCTATTACTTATATATATAAGTAATCCGAACCACTGAAAAAATGTTTTACAGTAACTTTTCTCCTGCACTATTCTAATGTCTCCTGGTCACAGTTTCTTTAAAAAAAATAAATAGATGTTACATAGAAAGAAAATCAGTAGAGGTAGGGGAAACCTTCAAAAGGAAGTAGACAAGATGGAAATGTTACTTTAAGATTAGACAATTATCTTGGAACACAATAGAGTTATGTAGAAATTATTGAATAGCAGAGTGAAGTATATAATGCATTTCTGTTTTCCCCTAAATTTCAAGAGAAATTTAAATGAAATTAAAAAGTAGAAAACTAAACACTTAAGGAAAGAAGGTAAACACTAAACTCCAAATACTGGATTAGATGAGAAATGTCGACGCTCAAGGTTCCAGAGGGAATTGGCACTATATGTGGACAATAAGAAAGCAATTACAGTGGGTAAACATTTCTTTAAAGGAGATAAAAGTCTGTAAGTTTTAAGTTTAACCCAAATCATCAACTGCCTGAAGCGACAAATAATTGCTTTCTGCAGGTTATTCTGTCCAGGCAGATTTTCTTCCAAGTTAAACTGAAGCTTCAGTTACTGGACGCTGTAATAGGTGAGACATAGATTTGATGGATAACTGCTCTGATGAGGCTAACAATCACTATTTTAATATGGAAATGGAAATATGTCACATGATGAGTGTGACAATGGAACAGTGATCTTCAGGGCTGAGTTTACTAACAGTCTTTCATGAAAACTATCGTTAATTTGATTTTAGAAGAAGTCATTGTATGAACCAAAGGGAAAATTCTTGTTGCTGACATCTCTTTTCCACTGATGAATGAAAGCATAAAGGCATCCCCAAATTAATATGGAAATGGAAATATGTCACATGATGAGTGTGACAATGGAACAGTGATCTTCAGGGCTGAGTTTACTAACAGTCTTTCATGAAAACTATCGTTAATTTGATTTTAGAAGAAGTCATTGTATGAACCAAAGGGAAAATTCTTGTTGCTGACATCTCTTTTCCACTGATGAATGAAAGCATAAAGGCATCCCCAAAAAATTACGTTGCAATAAGCTAAGCTCTTAAGTTATGAAGTCTCCTCTGTTTAACAGTGAGCAGGATAATGTGGTGTAGGTAGCTCCCCCTTTCCTCTGAGGGGAACGTACCTCACATTTGCTACAGGTAAGAGCTTAAACATAGGCAGTTACAGTGCATCACCTGGTGTATTGTAAATTCTTAGCCTGCTAATCCTCCTCAAAAAATCTGTGTATCTCAAGTCAAGATGCAGGTGTCAAAAATTGTAACCGTTGTTCATGTTAACCATAACATTGAGTTTTATGGAGTCAAAAGGTCATCTGTATGACAAACTTGAAAACATATGCTATACCTATCTAGTAACCATGCATTTTTCTCTGCTGTCTAAAACCAAATGCAATTCATATGTTACTTAAGTGCAATTAAGTATATGTTTAACTAAGGAGTCTGCAGGATTCCAGGCAGTTTGTGACAGTTGCCGACATGGATGATAAACAATCTCACCTCCCACTGCAATAGACCAAAGCTCTAAAGAACAAATTGAAGTTATTTGTCAAAACGTTCACATAGCAATGGTTGTTTGCCTAAGTGAAGCCAGATTTTTTGACTGCAACAGAATGCACAAAAAAAATTGCATATAAACTTAATACATATTCTTAAATCTTTTCCTCTCTCTGTTTTTGCAGTGTTTTGGGATATAGGCTGTACTGGAAAGGGAATAGCATAGATTTCTTCAAAATGTTCTGGTATTTATCTATTATGTTTTAGGTTTTCAACAACAAGAGTTAAATGTGGTGTGCCACTGGAGCCCCTTTATAGCTCCTTTATTTATTTCACATAAATGTGGGATAAATGGAGTGAGTAAACAATCAAACATTGTTTGTCTTTTACTTGGCGTTTCCTATAGCTCTGGAACGTTATAGTGAACATGGGCTTTTATGCAGTGGTAATGACATAAAAGTTGTGTTTGATTGCCTGTGCCCATCACAAATCACAAAAACTTATTTCATAGCGCTCCATGCTATCAAAAAATGCAGCCATGCAGCACTGAAAATAAAACAATTTAATGTGAATTGGGGCAGCATGCCTAAAATATTCACACTAAGAAGCTTGACTGCTGCTACTTGGATCACCTGAACCTGTTGATAAGAAGGGAAATTTGAAGAACAAGTAAACTTTGAAGGCCACAAAGATTTCTGAGTATTGCTTGATATCAGCAATGAACCTAAACAACAAAATATGATGCTGTTTTCCATCGTTTTCTTACTATAATAGTACCAGGAATGTTTTCTTGTTCTGGCAAAATCATCAGTGAGTGTAATGTAGAGAATGCTGTCATAGCAGAAGAGTGGCCTTTTATAGCTGTGAGTCTTTTAAGAGAGTCTGTTGAATAGATAGTAAATTTGAGAAATAAATATAGTACTACTCTTGCCTTCAACACCTTTCCCTCACAGGAAATTTCAAAACGTTTTATCCCCTATAAATATCCATCAGCTCTGAATTTGTCATTGGTTCTCCTCTATCACACAAGTCATGTCTTGCGTGAGCTTTTGTACTTTGATTTTGAATGTATAGAAAATAGACTGCTAAATTCAGAAAGTGCCAATATTGTTCATCTGCCTTTGTCGTTTCAATAAAAATAAAGCAGTATAACTGTTGATGATATGTAGCATCACATAATGTGCCTCTGACCTGACATGATTCAGTGATTACAAATTAGGAAATCATTGCTCATTCTGCTCAACATTCTTGTTACATTAATGCAATTTAATATTTATTTGTACAGGATGACATTAGACAGTTTTTTGCATTCTGCATTTTATGTCACTTGAGGGGACGTGCCTGCAGTTGTAGGTGGTCCCGAGTCTAGGCCAACTCTGTCATTTATGCATGGGACAGTACTGACATCAAAAATTGATAGCCTTCATGGTAGAATTTTGGATATCATCCTGTTTCCTGTTATCTTGAGAAATACTATTATGTATATTTAACAAGAACTTGGAAGCCACTGTAAGGCAAAGACACCTGGTGCGTTCTTCCTTCTGACTCGGTTCAACAGCGGACAGCTATGATTTGGATCTGTCCAAGTATCCTGTTACTCAGCAGTCAGCTACTACAGAGATCACGCTGCTTTGGTCAAGCACAGAAATGATGAAGGCATGCTTCACCGTGATTACGGTCACAGCACAGTAAATTGGGAACAATTTTCTTTCCAATTGAATTTGGAAAAGGCATTCTTGGCCTCTACTGAAATTTGAGCGTGCAAATAAAGAGATGCATGGAGTAGCCCTCTATTACTGGCCACCACTTCAAAAGCTGATGACAGATGCCCTATATAGAAGGCAGTTATATTTTATATGCCTTATGTGCTGCTGACAGACAACTATGATGTGTATAGGTATTTTTAACTGATATTGAATACATCATTTTTACAGCGGTCATGAAGTTTGAAAAAGGAAAAAAAAAACCTCTTCCATATCTAAAATAATAGAAACTTCAGTTAAAATCTTCACTGCATGAGTTAAGTGTTCTGTGAGATAAAATACATTTTTTGTTGTTTATAACACATTTTCCATTAGTAGTATGGCAATGTGAAAAATGCATTTGAGGCAAAAGAAATAGCATATCTTGGCACTGCGGCTTAAGTAGATTTCCTATTCATTGAACAGATAAATGAAGCTAGTGTAATGTGTTACTGAAAGTGTCGTTTCAACTGCTACTCTATTACGTTGTGATATCCTCCACAGGAAATAGTCCATCACTGGTACTCGCCATCAAATCCAGTTTCCAGCTGGGATGTTGTACCTGCTACATACGTTTAAATGCAGTCCTGTTTTTTCAGTTGTATTTCTCTTTTATATGTAAAAATATAGTCGGACTATACGACTCGGAAGCAGTCATTTATTTCACAGCTAGTGACAGATAATGGCCCTGTAACACAGCAAAGATTACAATGACTAAATGGTATGCAAATATTTTAAAATGGGGCGGGGGGTGTTAAGGATAAAGAATAAAGCTGAATTTCACTGTGAGTGAGGACTGTGTAGATTGGTATTTTTCTCTTGTCCAGTAGGCATTGCAGATGCTGAGTTCAGTGGAACTTTCTCAGCTCCTACATTTTCTAGTGTTTCTGGGTTTTCTAGTGTCTGGGAAAGTTTTATTTCATTAAAAAGGCACAGAAAGGAATGTTCTTTGGATCTTTCTTTCAGAATGTTAGCACAGCTCATATTGTAAATTATAATACTGAACAATAAACAGTTCAATAGAAAATTGCTTAATCTCTGCAGGAACAGTAACAACAAAAGCGCACATATTTCACTTTCATCTAAATAGTAGATTGGCCAATTTTAGCTGTTTGTGTTTCACAAAGCTTGCCGGCTTGAAATTAATTTCCAAAATATTTTCAGTAAAAGGAGTTGTGATGCTGGAATCCCAAAGCCTCTGTTACTGTGTTGGATCTTCTTGAGCTCACCAGAAGTTTTGTAGAGACGATTTTGGGTTTTGCTCTCTTTGACATGATGTACAGCTGGAGTTTTTCAGGGTCATCCAAGGTGATCTGAGGGCTATGGGAATACTCTTGTTGATTGAAACCTAGACCTTCAGAAGGAATGGAGGACAGTTCACATATATATGGAAGAGAGGAAGAGCGGAAAGAAGGAAGGAGGAGACAAAGCTCAATGACTCATTTAATTCCATAAAGAAATGGGTGCTAAGGAGGTAGCTCCAGTGTCATTGTAGCATCATGAAAGGTGCGTGGCTGTGGTTCCTTGTAGTTAACACATAATTTGTGTGGGGACTGACTCTGTTCTCATTGTAGAGATATGGAACTTCCCATGACTTCACTGAAAGCATCATTGCCCCTGCCTTTCACAGGGCGCATATAAATCTTTCCAGTATATTTTTAACAATAAAGAAGAGTAAAATGAGACTGATTGAACTTCCAACCTCCAAAGAGGTGCTTTGTAACTCATTTCTTAAAATCTGAATACTTTGTTATAGCACACCAGCTTTTATCTTTGTTCCTTGAAGACAGAGTATTTTATCAACTGGTGTGTCTTTTATACATTTTGAAATAAGTTAGCCTTGCCTGCAATACTAATGGGCATATGTCTCACGGGGGATTTGCTTTACTTTATAGAGAGAGGTATCTGCAATGAGCTGAAAGAGGGAAGGCCTTTCCCTTGTCTAACATAGAGGGTCTATTCTTCATTTTCAGTATTCAATCAGAGCACAAAGAGCTCCTTGGAGGAGAGAGTATCCAGCGTAATGCATATTGTTTGCCATGAAATAATACTTTATTTGTCTCTCATCACTTAGTATTTGTTTCTCATAGCACTGGTCATCCATACGTTTTGAAGTCCTTTATGAGGCTGTTTAAACAGTTATTTCTCCTTAACAGAACTGGGACAGGAAGGGGAGTGGACTTAGCAATTGTCACACAACAAGTGTGACACGTTAAATGTCATCACAAGGAGACCCATTCATATTTCATGTCACTAGTTATTGATAAATGCTTTGGAAATTGTGGCTCCATTCTGCAGTATTTCATTAGAAATAAACTATGAATCTTAGCGCTGAGCGCCTTATCTAATGACAAGGTTCTGCTTGAACTGGTCATGAAAGTCCAGTCCAGATATACACAAGCATCTGAACAACCCCAAATTGAAAAAAATCCATCATCTGTTTGATTATCAATTGCTGCGATAATCTACAATTTTGAACAAAAATTGTTTTAAAGAAGACCCTAAAAGCTCACCAACAAATGGTACCAAGTATAGTAGCTGAAATACATACCTTAAAAGAAATTGTTAAAAAATTATTCTAGAGGTGGCATTTATAGGCTGTCTGGAGACATTCTGTGTCTTCCGCGTTGGCTGGCTGACACTACTGAAGCTGGGAAATCACAGAGGAACCACGCAGAATTGATATGTTCTCAGAAATAATTTCACAGCATTTAATTGTTAGGTATTCAAAAAAACTGAGTAGAGTGAAGATTTGGGCACCGATAGAAAATGTTATATCTTTCCTGCAAAGAAGATTACATATATGTGAGTGTATGTATATTGCTACACATGCATATATATATATAAAAGCTGGGAAATCACAGAAGAACCACGCAGAATTGATATTTTCTCAGAAATAATTTCACAGCATTTAATTGTTAGGTATTCAAAAAAACTGAGTAGAGTGAAGATTTGGGCACCGATAGAAAATGTTATATCTTTCCTGCAAAGAAGATTACATATATGTGAGTGTATGTATATTGCTACACATGCATATATATATATAAAAGTATGAGTTAAGATGATACATGAAAGCTCAGTGAAGTTTCTGGACACAATGGCCGTTATTTATTCAGGGTTAGAAGCAAAATAAACTCCTTTGCTGACAGTCAGCAAAGCAGTGGGAACCATCAGGTGTGATATTTATACTAGAGTAGAAGTTGAGCCATATAGACCAAGAAAGTTTGGGACCTGAATGCAAAAGTGGTACCAAGAAGCCTGTACAAAAGACTTCAAGCTAAGGAAAAGCTAAATGTAGAAATAAGTAGTAAGGAAGCTTGGCAGCCAGACCAAGGAGTTGTAATACGACCTTGAAAATTACATGACGAGAGTTCCTTCGGTTGATGCACCGGCTGGAATGAGGCAGGGAACTGGGATTGAATAGACAGTGTCGTAACATTAGGTTTCTAATATAATGCTAATCATGTCCAATAGATGCCCGAACCAGGACTCAAGTTTCTCCTCCTAACAGAAACAATCTAAAAGATCCTGAAAGGACATTCAAAACTGTCTGTATAGTAATAGAACACATTCATTTGAATCCTTGCCTTTAAATCAACCTTTAGTTTAGCTGCTGTTGCCTGAGTGGAAGCGGGGAGGGAAGGTGAAGGGAAGAAGTTCAGCGAGAAGAATTACAACGAGCACTCTATGGAGTAAGTGTCCATGGGTAACACACTGAAGCATTTTACAGTGTAAACAGACCTTTAGCTACTTGACTCTTGAAATTGTTTCAGACAGTTGTTTCATAGAATTTATGTGCTACGTGCAATCAGGGTAAACTACACTGTGTCTACAAGCTTTTAGCTTAATTTATACACTAAAAAGCTGAAAAAGCTAAAAAAGAAAAAAAAACCCACAAGGCTTTTTGTTAATACTATTTCTGTACTAAGTGGTAGCCTTAAACAACCAGAAGAATTTATCAAGTGATCACTTTGTAGAAGTGGATCAGAGGTTAAATTAAAATGTGCATTGTCATTTTCATTCAGCCTCTGCTAGAGGAATTAAAAATCAACTTTTTAACTAATAAAGCATTTGTTTGAAAGTCCCTTGAATTTAATTATTAGATGCAGTAGAGATATTTCTCTTATAAGTTGACAATGCGGCATTACTTTAGTGATGGGACCTGGTAGCTTCTAGTAGTGCTTACGGGCACTGACGTTTGCTGATCTACACAAGGCCTCAGCTTTCACCTTCCCAGGACTGTAAGTCTAACTTCTGCCAGAAGGAATATACTAATATGTTAGTTATTTTCTAGCTTGAGTTAACAAAGTTGCTTTTGTATTAACCTACATGCCTAGATGTTCTAAACTGGCCTCCAATTTGTCTCTGCCATGTAAAATAGTGCTGGATACAAATGTCTGCTTATTTAATGAGATGTAGGACAGGCCTTTCTTGTGCATGTACCTAAAGAAATGACTGACACGAGTATGAAAAATATGGATATTAAACAAATCAAATGTTTCTCTAAATTTATTTTGGGCTGCGTAGTTGAACCGCAAAATTTCACAGTAAGCTCTGAATTTCACTTCCCATAAGAATTTTCATGTTCTGGATGCTCTGGCTTTACGAGCGAGCAGAGGATTTTGTTGCACTGAATCAGACCATGGATGTATTTTCTCTGTCATCTTCCTCTCAAGCATAAGTCATGGTGCTAATCAAGGTGAAAGACTCAGGCCTAACCATACTGCTTGATCCCCTCCCCAATAAGGGAGTGTGTTATGACAGTCCTATTACCTATGAGTCACAAGTACTTGAAAAGTTCTCCTCAAGAGTATTGAAGCAATATTTTCCTCAAGACATATGCAATTATTTTCAGATTGTATACTTGCATAATGCAAACACCTGATCTTCACCTTTTGGGAAGCAAATGGTTTGAATAAGCCCTCCCCCCCAAATGTTAAATGTAAATTAAAATGTGCATTGTCATTTTCATTCAGAAAAAATTCAGAAGAAACCTTCTGCAGGTTTACAGACTGACCTGTTTAGTTATTTGACACTGCATAGCAATAAATGTTATTTGTCTATTTAGCCTTCTAAAAGCATTGCAGAAAATGTCATGTATCTAATCTGAGTTAGTGTTATGTTACAAAAAAAGAATACTTCCTTTTCTTTGCTTTCAATTTATGTTTCCGCTGACTGTCCTTTTCTGCTTGGACCGTACTGTAGATTTACAGGTAAGCTCTGGACAGTTACCCTAGGACCGTAACAATGTTGACTGCTGTATGACCATTCTTGATCAGCAGCATGTATAACAGTTGTATAAATACAGATAATTGAGAAAATTTCATTTCATTAGTAGATATTAACAGGTATACCCTGTACTGAAAAGGGAATTTTATGTAAAAGAAATTAGGGCGATCAATTTAATTCTCATCAGTCATGTGCAATTCGCCATGTCTCTTGAAATTTTTTTTCTTCTTTCTCCAGGATGCAAAATTCCAGCTTTTTATTTCTACATGTGTTTCTATTCCTCACTTAAAGTCAGTGCTTGATCCTTCTCTTAATCTCTTTGGCATATGATAATTGTTCATTAAAATGTGCATTTATAAGTCTGTAGATGATCCTAGGTATAACTAAAGCAATACACTTTGTGGAAGAAATTATTGTTTTATTCTACAGTTTTAGTTGCTACGTTGTCTTAATCTGAATAACTTTCTTTTGATGAACTATGACAAAAAGCATTTATCTTTGTAGTCATTGTTATAGGAACAGTGATAAATAAGGCAATTAACATACCAGTAAGTTTTGAATATATAACCAAACATACCTATAGAGTACTACAGGTTTATTAAAAATTAAATCCTGCTTTGTAAGTGATTTTAGTTATGAAACTAGCTGTTAATAATATTTATATTTAGATTATGATAGATATTTCTTCAGAATTTAAATTATTTTACTCATCTGCAAGCATTTAGGAGAAATGTACTTGAACTTTTAGTTCTATGGTAAGTAACACAATATCTGTCTGAATATTATAAACTGACTGCATGACTTGAGCACCAGAAATATTATGTTACAAATGTCAAATTAACATCCAATTTCCAGAACATTTGCATAGAATAGTCTTACGCTGACTAAATAATTGCCTATCATTTGCAGATCTGGAACAAAAACCCCCAATCTTCTCAGGCACAACAGAATGTCAGCTTTTCTTTCACATCTTTTAATTAGAAATTGGACAGGAATTTGATTTCCTAGCTTACCGTGGGACAGCTGTAACATTCGGGGGGGAGGGTTTATTCAAACCATTTGCTTCCCAAAAGGTGAAGATCAGGTGTTTGCATTATGCAAGTATACAATCTGAAAATAATTGCATATGTCTTGAGGAAAATATTGCTTCAATACTCTTGAAGAGAACTTTTCAAGTACTCGTGACTCATAGGTAATAGGACTGTCATAACACACAAGTGGCTGGGGCTGATCTGTGGAGCACATCCCAGGTCTGGCCACCTTGGGGTCCCCTGTCCCCAGCAGCAGCTCAAGGCAGGTGCCGGGGGTAAGAATACCAGCCCACTTTTGAAATGTAATAACTAATTATATATATGTGTATGTCTGTGTATGCTGGGGAGGACAGGACATTCGACTGGTAACTGAAGGATGAAGGACTCTAAACATCTGCATTATGTATTTTGCTTTTCAAATACGAAGTTCTAGAAATGTGAAATGGAAGGTTATGGTTCATTAGCCCATCTTCTGGCCTCCACGTCTATATTCTATCAAGTCTTTGGTAACTGTTCTTAATATACATCCGTTATCTTCATGTTAAACTCTCTTGAGTTTTTGTATGGCTTGTCTACCGCACTAATTGCTTCTTCCATTTACTCTTCTTCCTGAAAATGCTTCAAGTTGCACCCATATGCCTGAGTAAACAAGTAGAAGGCTTGCCAGATTAGATCTTAAAACATTTTGGCTACCCAGAGTTCAGGCTTGTATTTCTATATCAGGCAATTTTTCCATTAGTTTTACATGTGCTTAAATAGGACTGTGACACAGCTGAATTTAAAAGCAAGCCTTTAAGAGCAACAAAGGGGTTTTGTATGCATTTAATAGAATTGTCTCAAACACTTCATACAGGTTTTGTAGTAACTGCCTCCTCTTACCAAATCAACATTAGAAGGCTGTCTTTCATCAACTACCAGGGAAAAAGGAAATATTTTTTTAGAAAGTCATAGGGAAAAAAAACATATTTGGGGATAATTTTAAAGATATTAAGTCCGTGGAAGTATGCTTCAGCTAAACCCCTCTGCAGTTTTTTCTGTGGCACAGATTGAACTCAATACAAGTGAACTGTATTTGGTAAGTGATATATGCCTTAATGGATAATCCAGTATTCAAATATACCCAAACATTTTTTTTTCTTAACAGTTCAACCCATCTCTACTTTTAATTAGTCCTATGATGAAAAACAGAAACTAAAACTGTTGCTACAGCAGAAAATCCACTTTTATGCTTGAATGGCCAGCTGTAATGATTATGCAAACTAAAATTACGTACACTTCCATTTTATTGCTCTAACTATGGCACATACACTACTTTGCAGCTAACTCAAGTTCTTTCATTTTCTATTTCTTTCTTTAGAGAAAGCACAGCATTTTTAGTTCTAGAAATTAGGGGGTTTTTCCCCATGCACTCTTCTGTTAGAAAATATTTTGACATTGCTTTTTTCCTGGACTTGGCTTATTTTTATATCATCTCTACTGCAGCTATTGATTAGATAAATGGGGAAAAATGGGTACCTAATCCTGAAAGCACTATGACTTTTCCACATTCTTTTAAAAAAAATCTTAGCTTTGTCATGACCTTTGGGCTTAGGTTGTTTACATGATACAGCCATATCTTAACTGCATGGAAGATAATAATTCTGCCTTCATTAGAATCTGTGGGTCATAAATATGCTAGTGAATTCATTCCTAGAAAATGCAAAGTCTGAAGTCCTTCCATATGAGAATCCTTTTATGGAAGAAGAAAAAAAAAAAGGAAAAGAGATTGAGAATGTCTGTGGCTCAGCTCTGGGTGGTACAGCTGCATCCTGCACTGATGCCCTGAAAACCCTTAAAGTGAAAATAGTCACGAAGTGAAGCTGAGCCTGAGGAGAAAAGCACTAGGATGTAGTCCAAATATGGCATGAAAATTAACAAGTTGGTTGGGAGCAGTGGTTGATCTCAGCTTCTGCCATTTACATTTCTGCTGGATGTTTGCAGTAAGCTGATAGGCAGAATTACTTGCTTCACAGATCACAGACAGTGTTCCAGCAAAATAGGTGTCTAGAAAAATAGCAGATTTATTAGCATATTCAAAATAATTCGGTCTATATCTGAAATTAGAGCAAGCTTAAGATGCCAGTTACAGAACTAAACTGAGATGCAAAACAATGTGGATGGTTAATTTGGATTTCACTTTCAGAATCATCTTCATCACAGTGCAAAGCTGAGAACAAAAAGTGCTTGGCAAAGAAATAGCAGGGAAAACAAGGAAAGATTGTACGTTTTTTGTTAGCTAAGTTGGATCAAGCTATGAAGTGTTACTTTGCAATGTTGTAGTCAGCGTCCACCATCAAATGTGAATGGACCCTGTTTCTGAGCCTTCTTCAAAGATGATAACTTATTACAGAGAGGCTGACAGGGGTAATTTCTCCGTTGTTTTGTACCAGAACTTTGGATGTACAATGTTCAACAAAATCAAAAGATATAAGACTCAAATTGCTTTAAAAAAAAGTTTCAAAATAAATCAATTTCAGGTTTAGGGTTGTGTGTGAGGATTTGGGTATTATTTGCAGGAACTCTATATTTCTGTGTTCAGTATAATTTGTTCCATGAGTCAAAACCTGAATATAGTAAGTAAATTCTTTGTCATTGTGGTGTTTAGTTTTTAGAAGGAGGAAGTTATTTTGAATGAAATAAGGCCTTAGCAGAATTTGGCTTTAATGAAGTTGACTGAACACTTGTACCCTCTTGTAATATCATAGTACCCTGTAATGGATGCTAGCTTTGATTTTTTCCATAGAAGTTTGAAACTTCTGGAGGATCATCACTTAATCTATTTTATTTTAATTTTCTCTTAATGTTAAAAGATGTGCTCACACATTCCTCAAAACATTGACCTCTTCTCAGAGTCCACTGTCCAGCCATTTCCAATTTACCTTAAAATGTGGTCTTTGTGATGGGACACCTGGTCAGCATTTAAAAAAAAAATCTGAAATTGAATCTGAGACAAACATCCCAGATTTAAAACACGTGCTTTCTACCAGTCCATAAAAATCGGTATAAAATTGTAATGGGAAAATGAAGTCCTCTACTTTCAGAAGAGCTCTAGGCAATTGCTAAGGAATTGGTGATCCTAATTCAGGGAATAGGACACAGGCATTACCATTGCGTGTCTCAAATGGTCTGTCACAAAGATAACACGGCAGCTACTTTTATGACAAATGTTTTTATTTCTTAAGCTATAGTTCTATTAAACTGATAAATAAAAGCACTTGAATTAGATATTTCTGTCTCTCCTCCCCCCAGAACATTAAATCTTCACTTTTTAGCCAAAGTTTGGTTAGTCTGTTAATGTGCATCCATAATTAAGTTAACCTTGTATTGTGAGTACTTAATTGTTTGGGGGTTCTTCTTTGGGTTTAAGCCAACAGAGACCCAACAAAGGAGACAGAGGGAATTCCTGACCCTGTATATGGTGGTACTGCATCTGCTCTGTATTTTTAAGTGTATTTTTGCAGTGTAGAATTTGTCAGTCACTATGCAGTTCTCTGCCAGTGGTGAAAGCTCTTCAGACCATTTCAAAGATTCTTAAATTGATTACTCAAGCAAAAGCTTCCACCAGAATTTATGCTCTTGATTTTTTTAAAATGTGGTATCTGTTTAAAGCTGTTTGAATAGCTATCCTCAAAAATTTCTGCAAGCAGAGACAAATCCTTAAGCACTAGTCGTCTTATGATTTCTCAGTGCTCTGATCGTTCTTAACAGCACTACATAAATGGCAGAAACTCATGGGGAAATTGTCCTGTTTAG
This sequence comes from Aptenodytes forsteri, assembly GCF_000699145.1. Lineage (NCBI taxonomy): Eukaryota > Metazoa > Chordata > Aves > Sphenisciformes > Spheniscidae > Aptenodytes > Aptenodytes forsteri. The sequence continues at coordinate 1,707,575 of NW_008794951.1, forward strand.
GAACTTCCTACCTATCTCTATCTCGTTCTAAAGGAAGATAAAATTAGGGGTTTTTTATATGTTATCTGACATCCAAAATGTCATATAACCCCAATGTCATTAAATGCAGAAAGGTGCGTTGGCCATTCTCTAGGTAAGGGTCTCTGCCCCTCTATTTAGTTTGTTAGAATTTCCTATTCTAACCAAATCCACGTGATAGCATTTGTGAAAGTGGAAATGGCAATGGTGCACTGCGTAGTGGTACTCATATCTTCTTCCTATGGCTGCGAACACACCAGCCACATAGGGACAATTCCTTTCAAATTTCCGTATTCCCAAAAGAATATATATATACAGCAGAGTTATGTGCACATTGTAAATATATATATAAAGCCTCTTTTCTTTTTACTCTTGCTCCATCCCATCAAAAGATGATGCAACACATTGGAGCTGCATAACCTAGACAGCTTGTGATGACAAACACCAAAACTGTTGAACTCCTTCCTTATTTTAATGGATGTAGCCTGAGTTTAGTAGTGTAAATTGTTGTCCCTATCCAGTATAACTCAGATGGTTCTCACCATTCTCTTCAGCTGAACTCTTTGAAGACTCAAACTGTGAATAAATATGAACTCTTTATTACTTACTTATTTGCCTGACTAGAAAATAGCAGTGCCATAAATGAAAACTCTGAATCTTTTTGAAGTGAAGGCTCTGAATCTTTAGTCTGCAGACTAGCAGACATTGAAGAGATAAATGGAATTCAGGTTAAATGATAACACAGAGCTGAAACTATCTGACTCAAACTGAAATTCTCTGTGATTGGTTCAGATATTCCCATTATATCTGATTGCCAAATAATAGAATGCCTTTCAAAACTGGGTAACTTAAATCCCAGACTTCATAAAATTTGACATCTTTGTATTGATGAGTTGCAGGTTAACCAAAGATCTGATCTGAAGTCCCTGGAAGTCAATAGAAGCCTTAGCACCAATTCTAGTAGGCTACTTACTAGACTCAAAAAAACTCGCAGTCTTTGAAGAATATATTTCTCTGGATAAACCTAGAGACCAGAGAGTTAAAGACAGAGAACAATCAAGTTCCTTGACATTAGGTTGTCAATAGTGTGATAAGATTTAGCCTTCAGCAGACAAAGGACACAGCTGAGCTGGAGACTTAATACAGCAACTCTCAGAAGACACTAAGAAAGAAGCAGTGTGATGATTTTGAATTTTGGTGCATTACTGCAGTGTTGTATTACTTGTGAAGACATTTGTGTGCCTACTGGATCTTATTTATGTTTCTGCCAACTCTCTCTTCTAAATGCTGTCTTAATGGTGTTCATATTGGCAACATTGGGCAGATGAGACAGTCTAAATTTCTTCCTGAAAGGACTATTATGTTGCCTGTTGCAAAGGCATAGTGATTTCTAGGCAGCCTGAACTGGTGCGGTTCAGTCTACCTAAAATAACAGTGTGACTGCATTGAGCTGGGTATTAGGAGACTTAAATAGCTTTTTCAGCTTTGGAGTTTGCATTAGGTCTGGAGAGCCATCAGGTATCGACGTATTCCTGCTTGTACTGGATGAAAGGCATATACCCTTCGCCATCTTTTCTCTCTCTCTTTTCTCTCTCCCCACCCCCCGCCTTGTTTTCTCCTCTTCTCGCTCTCTTTCTTCTCTTTTTTTTACAGCTGGATTTATAATATTGCTGAACCAAGCGAGGTTCCTACTCTATTCCATTGTGGAGGCATCAGCTATGCATTCCTGCTGTGCATGGAAAGAGCAACAAGTGAAATATATTTGGCTGGACAATGACCTTTAGTTAGATTTGGTGTAAACTGACCTTATTCTTAACTTATACCAAGATAACCAAGTTGAAGAACTGACATACTGTTTGTTGATCCTAAAATACACTATTAAAGCCTTCATCTCTATTGTCTGTTAAACGAATAAAAACCTTTTTCACTTTAGATTTAGGGTGGGAAGGGGGTCATTTTAGAGTAGGAACTGGATTTCATTAACATTGGTAAACTCACTAAGATACCTCAGCAAAAGGTGCAAACCATCCTTTATTAAGAGCTTAGTGGAAATTTTCTATCTCAAGATAAATTATGCTTGCTTAACTTCCAGGTTGATCTCTACAACACCTCATGATAAACATTTTGGGGGGATTTATTACTTCACATGTGTTCAGTAGACCAAGCAAATATGGGTTGCAAAGAAATATGAGGATACCAGAGTTCATTGTATTTGCACGTTTATGGCTGTCATTGCCTTTGATCAATTAAGCAGAGTAATAAGAATCTGCCAAGGTAGTTTATTGAATAGGGTTAAGCTGAAAAGTCAGAAAAGTTGCAAGTCCGCTGAAACTTGTTTGATAAAATCAATCAATTTGGAGAGCATTGTTTTGGAATTATATAACTCCTATGGCACAGTGAAGTTAAAAACCTTTACCAAACATTGGGATCATTCATGCTTTGATTGAGACTTGAAGCTGGTGTGCAGCAGTTGACAAGATTTAACTACAAGGAATGATGAAGTTGGGTGAAATCAGTCAGGAAAGGTGTAGCAGAACAAGGGAAGGAACACTTGTGTGCGGCTAAGAAGTGGTGAAGTGTTGAACGGCTTCCTGTTCAAGTGTTGTTGGGAATACAACAGCAACAAGAGTTTTTCAAAACATTGGCCTATCTGTCCATATCTTTCAAGCAATTGTTTTTCAGTAGTTAGGGTTTCAGTACAAGTGACACCTTTTCAACCAGCATCTCAATAGAAAAAAAAAATCATAATATAGTGCTAAATTATTCTGTTTACTTGAAATAAAACTGTTCTGCACCCTGGCTTTTATTTTTGATTGAAAAATACATGTTAAATCTTTATGCCTTTGAGTTTTACATCCATCAGAAAGTTCTTTTTCAGCCAAAAAACTCAGTGATCCCAGCTTTCCATTAATGATTCTGGTAGTGGCAGGAAGATCCAAATTCTCACCTCGTTTCAGGTTCTCATATAAAAAAGGTCTTGTGGGTTACTTCAAAATTCTTCGAGGTTGCTTTGAGTGCCATGGCTTATTTTTTCAAGCTGTTTTGTGCTTTGTACAAAAAATTTAATTATCGACAGACTTGTATCTGGTAGAAACAAGGAGCTGAACTTCTGAATTCACTTAAAACTCTTGATGATTGATGTTAATGTATGAGAGTTGATATATGTATTGACGTTTACTCCAGTGAAACGGCTTGGATGAAAATGAATTGTGCTGGCTGGAGGGGCCTTTCAGGATTCTGGTTCAGAAATATAATATTATTTCTTTTAGGAAAAGCTGTACTGCCCGACCTGTCAAAACCCTTACAGCAATTCCCAACCAGTTAGCCAGAAATTGCTCTTGAGCATCTTCTGCCCCCCTGTACAATAGTTGTCTGGGTACACAGGGGTATGGATACCCAGCCTCTCTGTACTACACTAGATTTTGTGTGAAACTGGTTGTTAAATGTATGCCATATCATCAAGAAATACAACATAAGAATCATTATAATGCTCAGGCTGCTGTCAGAGACAGTGGACCCATCAGTGGGAATGGTATTTGAGAATGGTGTGAGGGGGGACCTGACAGGTGCTAAGTAACTCTGTAAAATTAACCTAGCAAAGTACAAAATCACATTGCTTGATCCTACATGTAAGATATTGCCACTGACTTGAATTACCAAGAGTTAATATTTACATTCTCCACCGTTTTCAAACATGCTGTCATCATAAAAACTCCAATATCATAGTTATTTTAACTTGTCACTCCTTTTCTTTTTGATAAATAATTGGCTTAATTTCCTATTAGAACATCCAAAAAAAGCTCCCACATCTTCCATTTGTTGTTTTGGGATTTCTGGGGGGAGTGAGGGGGGTTGCCAAACATCATCAAGAATTATCAGTATGAATAATTTTTTCTATTTTAAAGAGCTTCATTAGAACTGAAGTGATAATTAGGATGGTCTGCTGATGTTTGGTATCAGATTCGCAGTGAGATAAATTGTATTTTATAAATTTACATATTTTTGTTCCTCATTTATTGCATGCTAATAATTATTACTATGCAAGATTACTTTTGACTTGGACCAGGGGAATTTCTTATCAGATACAGAATTATTTCACTAAGGTTATCTGTAACAGAAATGTAAGCAGTGGGAATTTTTGTCTCTGATCTATTAGGCTTTTGGTGCATGTAAGATGTTCGTTGAAGGAATTGATATCTTATTCTACTAAAACCAAGCAGTAAGGTACAGCTTTTCCTGTTGATACTACTACTCCTACTTCAGCTTTCTGCAACTGCTTTGGATTCAGAAACATTGACTCATATATACATATATTAAAAAAATATGATTGTTTATGTTCTTTAATCATAAATATTTGATATATGCACTTAACTCACTGAAGCTACTTTCATAAATTTCTTCTACTGAACCTATGTAAGAATCAGGCTCAGGAGTATGTGATGACAGATTAAAGTAAAATCTGAATCTGTTGTTCATCATCTCTTAGCTAAAATGTTTCTCAGTTTGAAAGTTATCTTAAAGTGCAATGCAAACTGGAAGAGGTGCTTATTTATTTTGCTGAAGCAATTTTACACTTGTGGTTGGTGGTAAACGACAACATTACTGAAGTTGATTAGGCACTGTGCTGATATTTTTCTCAATTTTCAGGGAAACATTAGTTAATTTGCAACTTGTTAAATGAGATAGGAAAGAAGTTCTATGAATTTATTTTCATGACATCATGGCAGAGTTAAGATTCTTTAAATAGCAAGGCATCCTATTAGACATGCATGATTTTGAAATTAATTATATGCATTTTAATGAGGGGGAAATACTCTACTGTCATTGCACTGCTGTTCTGTTACCGGATGTGTGTATAATCAGCTTTTTAATTTCTGCTTTCCACACCAAGCAATCACGAGCGCTTACAGAGCACAGACTGCTGCAGGACCTCATACCTTCATTTGTACTGAAAGAAGGCTGGACTGACCTGCCAGTATGAACTAACTGGAGCAATGTTATTTAAGTAAAAGGATAAATCTGTGAAACTTGGTTTCAAGTAGACTGCCAAATGGTTTTAAGTAAATGACTTACTGCTCTCTACTTTTTAGTGCATTTTTTGTCAGGGCAAGGTGTCTAGTAAGTCTCTACCTTGAAGAGTCCAGTCTACATTAAGGAGGTGTTAGGAATAGTATTAAAGCTCTAAGTTTAATAAGTGGGACTGTAATTTCATCATAAATGATCAAAGGTATGATTGACACCATTTTCCTGGTGTTTGAGGAACATAATGTAGTTAGTGAATAAAATTAATTCATTGTAAAGAAAATATTACACATACTCTATAATTCAGATTGAAAAGCTCTATTTACCCAATTGGAGGCAAGCTTTTCATAAAACAGATGAATAATTTATGTTACTCTTTTTCTGCTAGCTGTTTATATGCCTTCTAGTATCCCATATTCATTCTCAGACAACTATTTACAGTTTGATACAGAAAGGGATTAAATGCTTCATTGAAGGTCACACAGGAAGACTAACAAAGCCAGGAATTAAGTAGAGATCTGTAATAATTGTCTAGTTTCATATTTATTTAACACAATTTCCTAGCACTTCAATTAGGGCTGTTTGGTTTGGTTGGGCAATAGCCAAAGTCATGTCAGCCTTCCCAGCTTGACAAGGTACCTATGTTTTAATGTTACTATTAACAGTTAATGTTTCTTCAGTGATGACAAGCTGCAGTCAGAGCTGAAGAAGATCTTAAACTAGACTGTATCATAAACTCAAATGCTTTTCACAATGTCTTGGTTCTTTACAAGATCTGATCAAATGTTTTTGATGTAGTTTTAAAATCAAAAGTTACATTTTGTCATACATTTTTTCCCCGGTAAATTTTTCAGTGGACTTTGAATTTGAATAACTTCAGATACTTTTCCATACAATGGAGAAATACATCCTCTGAAGACTTATATTTGCCTTCCCCCCCCCAATTCAAGACAAAAGTATGAACTGAAGACATAGAGGGAAAAGAATAAAAAGTAAAATTCAAATGACCATTGCTTTTTCTCACATTACAATTATTTTATGCTTGAGTAGAAAAACAAAAGAACAGTTCCCTCTTCGCTTTTTGTCATTGCTGAGATCTAGCTATGGTAACACAGACATACTAGGTATTCTTTCTACATTTGGGAAGATCTGAGCATATATTTTAGCTTGTAAAATCCTATTGAAAAAGGATTTCTCTCTGTCAAATACTCTTTAAAAATAAACCCAAAACCTAGCAATTTTTTTCCCAGTCATTCTGTTCATCTTAGGTACATGAAGCTGGCAAAAAAGAATGGATGACATTTGTGGATATTTTCACATCTGCTCTCATTTCAAAGAAACAAATAGTAAGTTCTAGGGCATGCATTATTCCCCTAGAAATCAGTTGTGTTTCCAGTACACCCTTCACAGCTGTTTGACCTTGCTGCTTTCCTGCACATAAAAGCCGTATTTGCTATTGAACTGCTAGCTCGATGAGAAACAATCCATCAATTTTACAGATGCTACAAACACTTCAATTCACTACAAAGTTAACAGTATCACAGTAAATCTCACATTACTGGTTCTATTTTCAAATAATTGACTTAGGAACAAGTATTATTTGGCCCAGTCTATGTCCATACCGGGCTGAGTAACTTGTCAGCACACAGCTTAGGGAAAAGGAGTGCTCCAGCGGATATCGGCGCAAGTTGCAATGCTGCGCCCTCTGCCATTTCCCATCTGAGATGGGGAATTTTAGCTCAGTCACGGAGAAGAAATGCGAAGCTTCATGGTGACTACCTTAGTCCTTGTGCCCACATTGGCCAATCTAAAAATAAAAGAATAATTTCTTGGAGCATGGATACTACAGCCTGGCTTTCATCTCTTTTGAGCGCCTACCTAGAGGACTGCGTCATGTTTTTTCTGCCTCAGTGAAGATGTGACAGCCTGGTAGTATTCATGTGCAGTAGCCTGCACATGGTGCAACAGCCTGGCTTTCATCTCTTTTGAGTGCCTACCTAGAGGACTGCGTCATGTTTTTTCTGCCTCAGTGAAGATGTGATTTTTTTACACAGTGGAAAAAGTTCCAGAGCTGCAGGTGAGAATATCCACGCCCAGAAAAGCCCTACATCTTTGAGCATTCTCCTAGAAAGCCCCTGCAAGCTGGGACGGATTGAAGGTAGGGCTCCCACAACTTGTTATGTAAAGGGTGATCGTGTGCTCTAGACAGGGCATGTATAATGATGAAGCACTCCAAAGATTCGGTCTGCTGACTGTGAACTCAGCTCTTCCTAAGCACAGACGACCTGAGCCCAGGCTGAAGGGGTCAACAACATGGGTGCAGGATACCAGGGACCATGAGCGGTTGAGTAAGGGAGACTTTTTGAAACAACATCTGAGGTTAATGCTTCAGGCATTGCTCCATTGACTTTGGAGTGCCTGCCTCTGCTAGGAAGCCTTTGGTGAAGTTCATATATTAATTTCAGTGTCATTTATATCTAAGCCCCTCCGTAGAAAGACATAAACAATTTTTGAATCTATTCTAAATTGAAGGATTTATGATGAAATGTTGAGATTTTAATGATGTCAGATTTCATAAATCCAGGGAATGCTGGTATTATCACACTGAAATTACAAAGGGAGAAAAATATGTCGTCTTTGTCATCACTGCCATCACTTACTCTGAGCACTTTGACATAAAAAGAGTGATCATTTCCTGAGTGCTCGTTTTATCAATTAAATGGCAGAAGTGTCATGTGGCTTATTATTCAATACATATAGATATAGTCATATCCGATGTTCTGCAGCAAAACAGTAAATAATTTATCAAGTGACTTTTTTGTGAATGATCTGTGAGCAATTTAGAATCTTTTTAAAATTCATTCCTTATTTTTGACTGTATGCTAAATCACATTTGTGAATTTCTTTGCCAATTACTCAAGCTGTAACCTTTGTTGAGAACTGTCAACTAAGGTTGATAGTTTTCATGTCAGTTTTGAGAAAAGGATTTTGAATATTTTAGGCTTCTATTCTCACAACTTCATGACAAAGTCTTAGAATAGAATGTGAATTTTATCTTTAAATTGAGGGCTTTCCCCCCCTCCACAAATAGTATTCTTTGCCCCATTAAGAGCAGTTCTTATTGGCTGGAACGTGGGCAGAAAGTAAACAACAAAGGAGTGGTGGCCACAGTAAAATTATTTAATTAAAAAATCACAAAGTTTCTTGGAACATGGAATTTCCTAGCTGTGCAAAAACATTCTATCCAGGTCAGCAAATAACATGCTTGTCCCAATGCTGGCAGTAATAGAGTATAATTCACATGTTTTGGTGGCAAGAGCTTTGCAATGTATTTTTAGAGACACAATATTTTCTTAAAGGAGTTTCTGAATCTGCTGTTTAGAAGGGATAGCAACATTGGTTGGATTGTGTGTAAGAGCAGTGTACAATTTTCTTCTATTCAGTTTTCACAATACAAGTCAAACTTAACAGGATATCCAAAAATCTATTTGTATGTTTCTCATGAGCATAAACCAAAGATTATTTATGCAGTCATTTGTAATAAGTATAGCAAAAAATAGTAACTAGAAAAAAACAATTTTATTTTTTTGTGTTGTAATGCAGAATTTTGATCCAATTTTGCAGTGAAAGCTGCTACTTTAAGTCATTTTGCCGTGCTCTCATACATTTGAAAATTAAGGTAGAAACACATGCTAGACTAATTTGATCTGTTGTGCCGTATCTTTCAGTACCATAAATTAAATCTAGACATCTCAGTTTAAAAATACTGGCTTTTGTCAGTCAAAATGTCCTTTCCCCTTGTCATATATTTGTCATTTCACTGGTTTAACAGTATTGAGCTTATTGTCATGTAAAATATTGAGTTTATTTTTTTCTTCCTAATCATTACTGAAATTAACTTAAAGTCAAGAATAAAGGATTCCATACTTTGCCCTGGCCTAGAAAATGTACATAAATCAAGATATGTTTCTTTTCTTATTCACATCCATGTCATATATAGATTAAGCATAGTTTTAGATCCATATTATTTTGTATTCATGGCTAAATCACTTGGACATCTTCCTGTTTGAAGTTAGTGGTAAGTTGTTGTACAATCATTATGTTACTTAAAATTTAGGATAAATTTGAAGAACTCTTTGCATATCAATTTAATTACTTTTCAGAGATTAAAGATATTGGGTTTTAATTATGTCTTTCCAGAGGAAGACAGGAAAATATGAAAGTATTTTCTGTCATCCATAAAGCTATTAAGGTGCCAAGAAAAAGGCACTAAATTTGAGTCTGTTCAGGAATGTGGAATAATGCAGGTAAATTGTGTAAGATTTGGGTGAATTTAGGGATAATTGTTTTGTGTTTGTGTGGATTAGAAACCACTGGACCTGCAGTTTAGATTCCATCTCAGAGCATAACCAGCTCTGATCCCGGAATTAGAATTGTCAACCCTACATGTCCTAGCGATATCAAAAGCCAGCTTTGCTAGTCTCATAAACATCCTGGAAAGAAACCACGTTGCAAACCTTTCCAGATTTCCAGAGGAAGGTGCAACGTATATTCAGTTACGTTCATCTAGGGTTTGCTTCCAATTTTGTACATGCATTTTAAAAAAGTCTCATATACTCCTTTTAAAAGCTCTCACTGAAAGCGTGGCACAGAAGATTACTCTAAGACATGCTTAGTTTCCACTATATTACACTTTGTAGATTCTGAAAGGAACTAAGAGTACTTTAGGTTGCAAACATTTCTACCATTACTGTAGGTGATGCATTAAAGGGAAACAGATTTGTTCACATCCAAACTTAATGCAGCCTTTTCACAAAGTGTCCCCCATATGACCCCACATAAGAGTTCTTTTTTTTTTCATCATGGGACCTAAAAGCAGTGCTGAGTCTTCTGATGGACTCTTCATTTCAACCGCGGCTTCCACTCCTCTTAGGCTTTTGACCTGAGCTCTGCCTTCCAGCTTGCTGTGGGTTTGGCTTGATGAGTTAGAGCTTCATGCTCTCCTGCTCCTATCTTAGTTTGTTCTAACAAAGCAATAATAAAAATAGTTCTAGGATTTTTGCCAAAAGTGATTTCCAGCTCAAATAAATCACAAAATATTTCTACCTTTCTTAAAGCCGAAGCCTCCAGATTCCTCAGAGCACAAAGTGCATTCCTGGATGTCCACAGGGCACTTAAAACTTTAAATAGTGCCTTCGCAGAACTGAAAGTGTTTGCAAATCTCACTTCTTGTTTGCTCTGAATAAATGTGGTAGCTTTACAAAAGTCCCAGACAAAATGGATTATATTCATCTAATCTCCTCAAAGGACGAGGGAAAAGATCCAGATAATACTTCATAACTGTACATCATGTAAAGGTAGCAGCCGCTATGAAAAATGGAGAGCTTTAGCTGAACAAAAATCTGGCTTTCCTGTTTCCAGCATGGACACATTAATGGGCAGCCTCTACTGCAGTTTCCAGTACTCAGTATATCGTTTTCAAATATGAAACAATACTACTTAAAGTCTGTAGACTTATATAATAGCTATGATTTTATGTCACTTTTTTGCCACTTTCTGGGTGTTCTGTAAATGCCATACTTCCTTTTTATGCAGGAATTGTTTCTACCACTTGGTTTCAAAACAAAGTGTTCCGCTACTGTGCTATGTATGCACATATGCCTGCAAATTCTTTAAAGTAGCAAACGTTAAGTGTTATTTCCCTTAAGTCAGCAGTTGTTCGTGCTCGCTCACTACCTAATCACTATTTCTCTTATTTAGCAGTAAAAATAGAGCAAAGCATGAAACAGCAGGGAAGCTCTGTCACGGTCTCCTTTAATGCAATTCTTACATTAAACTCCACGCAAAAACTTTCACAGATGAGCATCATTCCGAGGGTAAATATTGTAAGAAATAAAGATTAGATAGGCTATAATGTGCAAGAAGATAGAGTGATGAACCTAATCTTAGACTCCCGTGCCATCACGGCTCAAACATTTTGAAGAGTTTGATCAGGTCGTGAATGGAACAGAACAGTTTTTCAATCACTGTCTGACTGAAATCTCATGAAGTCAGACATTTTGGCAAATTTGTAGCGTTTGTACAAGAACAATTTGTGTAATGAACTTTCCAATTTTAGCGAGCAAGACTGATGTGATTGTTTCAAACCTGTGCAAAATTTTGGAAGAAAAATTTTAATATAATCCATCTGTCACACAGACCTAGGCTAATGAAGATTTTAATTAAAAGTTTTAACCAATTTATAATAAAATTATTATGATGGTGAAGAAAACTGTGAAATAATGTTGCTAGTTTTTCCTTCCTTTAACTAAAATTCTTATTAAAGCTAGCTTTTATTAATGTACAGCAGACAAATTAGTCACGTAACAGGTATTAATAAATATCTGAAATAAGGAAGCCTTTAAAACTATGATTTGATCAATATTGCTCCTATTTTTTGTTTTGGTTCCTACTTTCTTTCAACAGATAAAAGGGGGGTAGTAATTTGTGCACTGTAGAAAAGGGATTAGGAGAACGATGGAGTTTACTTATTTATGGTCACTTCTACAGTTTTTGCAATTACTGAGCAATGCTTTGAAAACCTCTGTGCATAATTCACAGACTCACTGAATTTCCACCTTGAGCTTATTTTCTGTTTACCAGAAGCTTTGAATTTAAACTCCTTTTTTAATAATACCCTTTGCAAATTTAATAATAAATAATATAATAGCTTGCCAAAGCATATAGGACATCATATTGCCATGCTAAAGAAATTAGACCATGTATAGAAACAGAAAAATCTGTTTAATGGAATTTTTTGTCAAATGAAAGAATGCTTTGTCTGCCACCATAATAATGCCTTTTTATGTTGAGATAAATGTCAGAACAGGTTTATATCTTCCTCAAAGTTATTGTGTTTAATTTTTCTAGATATTTCACAATAAGTAAGAGATT
>NW_008794951.1:1719568-1758945 GCF_000699145.1 Aptenodytes forsteri
CTGCGGTTTGGCAAGTATGAAATCTAAACTTTCTTTTACATGAAATAGTTCTATTTATTTCAATGTTTGGTACTCTCATTGGTGTAAGGAGGATCTCCCTTAGCTGTAAATCTTGTTGCAAAAGCTAAATCAAATCTTCCTTTCTCCCTCAGTCTTCTAAATTAAGGTATTGTGTTGATGCCCTGCCCTTTAAGGTAATATTTGTTTCAACAGCTGAAATAAAAGCATTTGAAACCTGGAACCTAATGTTGACGGGGATACAAAGTGTATTGCACAGTACAGTAACTGTTGTCTCCACAAAAAGCCGATACCAGAAAGTGAAGGCTCTAAGTGCCTGTTTCATTTCTTTTGAAGTTCTGTTAAACTACAGAAAATAATGTATTCTCCTGCAGTTTCCTGAACTGTGTTCACCATGTCTGTGAAAGAATAACCTATTCCTAGTAGTTCTACTATCTTCACTGTTTCCTTAGATTTACTGCTCATGCTGTGAAATATAAATTCCATTTACCTCTTGTAGAAATCTCTTTTTGTGGTTTTCTAGGTGGCTCTATTGATTTAATTGGCGAAAGGGAATGATCAGCAGAGCCTTGGCTTCGTAAGAATAATTCCTTAGAGAAACTGTGTTTTAGTGAATTGTGAAGCGTCCAGGGGCTCATTCGGTTTCTTGCCTGGAGGCCAGGACCTCAGTTTCTTGACACCTAAATAGCTCAGCAGCTGGAATCCTTGCTATGGTATTGCAAATGAGTGAAGTTTGGAATATCAGTGTCTTGCACTTGCTAATCCTATATGTCAATTGTGAAATCTTAAAAATGTATTTTAGACTTTAATTTTTTTCACCTAAAACATTTTAAGAAAATTCAGGTACTCGATCACTTTAAAATGCATCTTATTTACAAAGTTTAGCATACAATAAAAACCTGTGTAATAGATAAATTGGGCCCATATAGAAACAAACATTTCTAGCATCCCTATCAATATAATGCTATGTATTGCTTATTTTCATGCTTACCTCCAGACCTCACTTTAATTTTTTGCACCTAAAACATTTTTAGAAAATTCAGGTACTCGATCACTTTAAAATGCATCTTATTTACAAAGTTTAGCATACAATAAAAACCTGTGTAATAGATAAATTGGGCCCATATAGAAACAAACATTTCTAGCATCCCTATCAATATAATGCTATGTATTGCTTATTTTCATGCTTACCTCCAGACCTGCAGTTTGGGAAAAAAGCAGACACAAACTCTGGCAAAGCTTTGGAGAAAGAAAAGTCAATTACAAAGTTAAAAACTCCTTCCCAAAAATACACTGCTTTAGGCAATCTCAGCTTTAAGCCTAAGGGTTGTTATGTGAAAGTAGTTCTGTGAACATGAGGGAACAGGTGGTCACCAAGGTCCAAGGAGTACAAACTATTTAACACCTGAGGGATTGAAATCCATTGCTGAAATTGTATTTGGAAGCGATGTGGAAGCCATTGAAAATCTCAGGTTGTATTTGCCACTGCTCTACCTTTCTGTAAGCTGTTAAAATGCAACAAATAAGGAAAACACAAGGCAAATGTAGTGAATGACGTACAGAAAACAATTTAGTATCTATGTTACTTAGTGCAGCAGTCTGTTGCAAAATACGAAATAACTTTACATCCATCAAAATAATATTTCCATATTAAAAGTCCTTTTACTGAAGCGTGCATAATCCTACTCTTTGGAAATTTGGACATGATCCTTTGCTTCTATTTACAGCACTTTCAAATGATTTTGATTGCTTCTGACTTAAAAGTCTAGTATCTGATACAGGTTTCTCATGATTAGAACTACCTCAAAAAAGATCTCTAATGGAGCCTTTCCTGTATCCTACTACAGTTCCAATGTCTGTCTGTTCCTCTGTGTCTCATATATCTCCTGTACTTCCTACCAAAATCTCTTTCTTTTATTTCTGCCTAGGAAATCAACCAGGGTACAAGCATTTTAAACTAGGCTGGGCAATAGTGTATTCTTATGCTGGAATGGCTTTGTGGCTGCTGTCAAGCTGGTTTTTGACCTTTGAAATATTGGCTCCGCTACCATGTTTGGGAGATCTATGTATTTCCCTTAAGAATATGCAATTTTCATAAACCTAAGGTTCTGTCCATTAATCACTATTTCAAGCTCATGTGGATACATTGTTCAGAATTAGGCAGAGAAATGCTATTCCCCTGAATTTTTAGGCTTTGAGAGGATCACTGCTAGCAAAATTATTTCATGAGTTTTCAGATAAAAACATCTTTGTCTGGTTTGGAATTTTGTTTTTTTGTCAAGGAAAACAGGAAGTGGAGAGAAGGGAGCGCTATTGTTATGATGGGTAAGATTCGATATTTTTTTATTCTCTAATCTCTTCAGACTTACATTCTGCTCTCATATCACGTGGTCTGTTTTCTCTCAGACTGGACAGTTGTCTTAGCGGTTTGCGGATGGAGATAAAGCATTTGAAGTAGCTGCAAGTCACTTCGGGTTACTCTTGAACGGCTAATGCCTATTAAGTAAGCACAGTAGGTATGCTGTGTTCTGCTATATGGAACATCAGTTTGGAAAGGGAAAACGTGAACTGAATTTAGACACATTTCACCAAAAGTTATTTGAAATAGTTTGTCAAGAAAGACAGGTCCATACAGTAGAACTAAGAATATTTACTTCTGTAGGTTCCATATGTTCAGGATATCTCAGACATGACTGCCAGTTATATACTACACCATAACCTGCCTCAGTCACTGGACATACTGCAAGACGTTGTGTTCCCAATGGCAATTGAATGATGGTTTAGAGCAGTTTGTTTGCTGTTTTGTTTAATATAGTAGCCATGAATTTCTGACTGCTGTACAAGCATAAAGAAAGGAAACTCCTATCAGCATCCACTTTAAATTAATTTGTATTTTGTGATTTGTATCAAAGCATAATGTCTTTTTAGGTGTCACTGTTAGTGTGGTGATTACCATTAGAATAACTGGCTGGTGTGAATAATTACACTGTGTGGAATGAGAATTTTTCAGCCTTGCCTTTGGGATTGCACTTGCAATTCTCTCAGTGGTGCCAGCTGCACAGTGCCAATGAGAAGCACTGAGTAAAGCTCCATTTTGTGGAGCTCCTAATTTCGCTCCTAATGCGAATTTTTTTGAAGGATCTTTTAAGGTGGGGTGGAGGAGGGGTTCATTTTGTAGATTTTGCTTTTTAAAATACGGCTAAGACCAAAACAGTTTTCACGCAACAATTGTCCTCTGCTCTCTAAAATCCTCTTGTCAGTAAATGAAATATAAGAAAATAGCAAGATCCTGGAGCATGACAACTACATTGTACTTCTACCACTCACCAAAGAAGTGCTTTTAGTAATCGTCAGACATAACATTTATTTCACTCAGACCTGGAATCAAATAGCCATTCACGAAATACACTGATGCTACCATATTTACAGAAAAAGAAATGTATGCCTACTTTGTCTCTGTTAGAGACAACCTGTAGATGGTGTAGATTTACTATGTTCTGGTCTAGGTTTTTGTTAGTAGAAGTAGAAGTAAAAGCTATATGAAAGGACAAGGGCCAGGAAAGAACGTCAAAAGAGGCCATGAATTTCTGTTACAACAAATGCTGCATGTTTTATGATGACACTTAATTTCAGATATTTTAGCATACAAAGAAGGACAAGATCCTTATAGCAAGACTTGAGGCTGTAAGTAGAAATTATAACCTTAACTGGTGTAAGAAAAAATGTACCGAGTGTTTTCTGTTTCTTATTGTCAATAGTGTAATAGGTAAGAAAGAAAAACAGAGCTATTTTCAGAATGTATAAAACCAGCTATTAGATAAACAAGGACCCTACCTTTCTCATTAAATGCTTGGAGGTTATAAATCAAAGAAAGCTTGAAAGATACTTCTCTAGTACTTGAAGAAATGTGCTAAATGTACTGAAGCCCAGGACAAATCATAGAAAACTGTTTTAAGAGAGATAGACAACTGTTACAAATTGGTTTAAAAGATGGTTACTTATCTGCCTTCTACTCTGTAAAAGATATGCTCTAGTATTGACAAACCCTTTATAGAAGATGTCTATACTTGGCCTTATGCTGCTTACTTTTACCATCTGAAATGCAAAGAAAAAATCAGTTATTTCAAAATCTATCTTCATTTGTATTCCTGGACATAGCATTCAAAAATCCAAAGCCCCTTGAGGGAACTCAAACAATGTTGACCTACCCTCAAAATAAGCACATAGCTTTTCTGGATACAATAAAGAAAATCTCATATTCAGTTGAATCAACCCCTTGCATATTAGGTTAAAGTCCCATCTCTTCAAAGCAGGAGATAAAAATGATTTTTTTCTGTCTATCAGGCAATATTGCTGTGTTTGGAAAGCTGCATGGTCTGCATTCTGTCCAGGAAAAAGTGAAATAAATAATAGACCGGAGAGCTGTTTTGCTGCATATGCATGATAATGTCAAGAATTATGAGCAGTTTCTATTTTTATGTTCCCTACTATCCCAAATGTATCAGAAAAATGTATTGTAACTAAACAAGCAGCATTGTTTTCTGTTGTTGCATGGAACCTTCAAACTGTGATAATATTTTTCTTGATCTTGAGTTTAGAAGCCTTGGTATCATTTCTGTAGCATTTTGAAATATAACTATTAGACATATCTTTAGATTTTTACAGTGATTTACAGTCATCTTCATTCAGACGGGAGTATCACTTAAAATAGTTTGCACTTTGCCCATGATTAAGAACTTCAGAATCTGTCTGAATTTGTGTTTTGTTCTCTCTTGGGAACTTTACATTTCTGTCTGTTACCATAAACTCTAAAAGACTGCTTCTGTTATCAGGTCTTCATGCAACACCACCAGCATACCTATGAATTTTCTTTAGGGGTTCAGGGCTTTTGAGTATCATTTCCCATCATGTAACCTTGTACAAATTTCCATGCCTTCTACTGAAGGTAAATACCACCCGCATGAGCAGCTTAAGGTATTTGCTGTCCTCAATTACAATGTGTGAAACACAAGATCTCATGCTATAATGATTATATATTTGAAAGTATAATCTTGGATTTTGATTTACAATAGATGACTACCAACATTCATTTTACCATAGCCATATAATTTAAGAAGTATTTATTGGCCAGTAAAGTATTTCAAACTTTATAGCTACTGTATTCCTACTTAATTTGGGCTATTTCTATAATATTTATTGAGTGGAGTTTCATTAATCTTCCAGAAACACTGTCTGAAATACTTGGACATTTTCCTTTTGGTCTCTGTTTTCCCCTTTCTTTTCTTGACATTACTGAAGTAGATGAATGCCAGCTCCACATCTTAGCAAACTCCTAGCAAAAAATAAAAACAAAAAATGGAAAAATTTCATTCCACTGGAAAAGATAAGATAAACAGGTGTGAGCACAAAGCACGTACACCTGCAAATGCGCACTGAGAGAGATGTGTTTCCTCAGTACCTGATTTAGATAGCTGGATTGCAGTCAAGTGTTCTTGTTCAACCATATTTTTCTTGCGTCCTTATGTTTCTGACATTTTAAATCTGTGTAATCAGTCCACATTGGAGGCTATTCTTTTAAAGGGAGTAGCTACTTTAAACATGCTATGTATAAACGGTGGTGATTTGCTGTACATTGGTTCTTGCTGTGGTACCTACGCTCTGAAGAAACATCTCAATTGCAACATTAGTCATAGTGAAATTCAGTGCTTTTAGACCTTGATGTTGCTGAAGCAAATAAAGTAAAAGCAAAATTATGTTACAATACCCTTTAATCCTACATTATCCTGTAGTAAATGTGGCTTGTTTTCTAGCTGTGTTTTGAAGAGCAGATGTCTATTTACATAATGTTAAGATTTAGTTAGGGTTCGAGAAAGGAAAATTACATCTCTGTTTTACAATGTGACTAATATATGTGTAAAGGATTAGATAAAACAATCCAAACCAGCCTATGATTTACACCTTACTTCTAACCCATTCTTTGTACTTGAAGCAATATCATGAATGTAAAACAGTATAGCTAATTTTCAGTGGAGTGCATACAGGCATACCTCATCTATAGCAAAATATTCCCCTAGCATCCTTGGCAAGTAAGATCATCTTGTTATAGATTTTATTCTCTTACTATCCAATTTGTATGCTGTTGAGCTCCCTTCCGTATGTTGGCTCAGAACTGGAGGTGATGATAATATCCAATACAGCCAGCATACAGCTACAACTTCAGCCTGAAACCAAATTTCAGTGACTCGCTATTTCTAAATCCCACCCAAAGAACTGTTATTATTTCCATTTCTTCATGCACAAACTTTCCTTAGATGTCATTTTTCTTTTCCTATGTCAGAGTGCAATTAGAGCTGGGTTTTGTTTGTAATTTTATTTGTTGTCTGTGTAGCACACCTTGCCTCTGTAGCAGTATTCAGTTGCATGAGTCTGAAAGAGCTTAGTTCCTGAGCTCCAAAGATGGGAGGAAAAGGGACGCTCAGAGGCACAGGACAGCAAAGAGCACATGCATTGTTTTGCATAAGAAAATTCTGACACTTCTCTCTGGGAAAATTGTGTCCTTTATAAAAGGGAATTTGATGTGAGAACCAAAACCCATTTGTGACATTTACCTTGTCTGCCTAGAAATAATTGAAGTCTCTCAATCCTGCTCTGTTTTCTGCCCTTGCAGTTTAATCTGCCTTAGCATTTCACAGTCTCTTTTGCACCTGGTCAAGTTGTCACTATTATAGGTCTAATACCAATCTTCTTTCTATTTAAGCTTGGAATTTGAATCCTTGATACAGGTAACTTATTTATTTGGTCCTAAGCTTGCTTTAACTTAGAGCACTTCTCCAGAAGAGTGATTTACTGTGTTATTTCTATATAATGTTTGTTGATATTAGGGTTTTCAACTCATCATTTTCCTTCTACCAAGTTTCTGATGTGCCTATTATGTTAATACCCTCATTTAAAACCAGGTATTCCAAATCACGTCTCTCTTTTTTAGATTTCTTGCATTGGTGTAGAAACACACACACAAACAACATTAACTTACCTAAGCCTTACACGTATGAAACAATAAGCACAATTTATTGTAAGAGGGTTTCTTTTAGCATAGAGGTTAAACCTGTGTGCCTTTAGAAGTTAACAAAAGTCTTTGCAGCTGAAGTATTTTGTAATTTTTTCGTTTGCTCTTTGTCTCATCACAGTTAAGATTTCATGAAGATAGGAGTACAGAGGGTTACATGCGCACAGAAGATGATAATATGTCGTCATCTGGTGAACAGTTGGTTGCAATATGACTGTTAATATCTAGTGTGACCTTCAGCACTGGCACTCCACTTCAACATTGTTTTAACTGATCTACCATAATAGAAAAGCAAAATAAAGTGAAAATGACATTGAACCATATCAGGAAAGCAAGGAAAATGTAAACACATTCAACTGTGTCACAATTTTGACCTGCTCTAAATGCAGTGTTGCAACAGCTCTCTTACATGTGCAGTTAGAGCTCTCAATGGGTCAGATACGCTGCATGTGCACTTCATGTTTCTCTTTGATTTATCATAAATAAACAAAACTCTGACAGAGGAAGATTTTGTTAAAATAGAAATAGTAAAACAGAGCGCCATATGACAAGAATCATACATACGGTGTTTTAAATACACGCAGAAAAGAAGAAAAATACCTACCCAGTAGAACAGAACCGTTTCTTCATTATTTTGCTAGGTGATTCGAATCCTATTGACTATTCCTACAACTACTGAAAAACATTTCTCATCTGACAAGCATAGAAGATATTTTTTAATTGATTACACTAGTTTTAAATTAAAGGAAAACATTTTTTATTTTGATGTGGCAACAAAATATGGAACCAATTCTAGGATCAAAAATCATGCAAACCTACCTTGACTACACAACCAGTGTAATAAGAAGATGGCAACTGAACATGCACACGAACACATTCTTTAAGTTAAAAAGGTTTTATTCTAACTGTATTTAGCTTGCTTCTAACATTTAAATTATAATCCAGATGGTTAATTTCCATAGCTTGTTTACTGACTTTTACTTTAAATGCCAGAGTTACACCATTTTGGTGAATTTTTTCAATGGAAAGACTCGATTAAGTACTTTTTAGACATCAGTTAAAAAAAGAAGATTTTTTTCCAAAGCTGCGTTACTGAACCCTTTGTTTTTAAAATCTTTTCTTCACAGACTGTATTTTTAAAGTAAGTTGTCATATAAAAAGAGCATAATAGCCTAAATAGATTTCAATTTTAACTTAGTTGTGAATTTTGGGCACAGGTCCTCGTGAATTAGACCTTCGAACATATGCAGGCCTTTGTTGATGTCAGTAAGACTGTGTGTGAATGCAGAGTTGTCCCCAAATAAATTAATTTATGGACATCTTCCTGCTGTATACTATAAGGCAGAAGTCAATCTGTATGTAGTTAAAAGAACTATAGATATTTCCATTTTGTCTAATAATTCTAGTTAATATTAGAAACTGATTTAAATAATCAAAATTGCACCTGACGATTGTGCACAATTTTGAAGAATGAAAAAAAAGTGATGCTGTGCATGGTAACACATCAGAAGTCATCGTAAGCGTTTCCCCCTGACAATAGCCATCCTTTCTGATATTCAGAACTTTGGAAGGGTCTTAAGAGTTTCTATATTGGATGTGGGTCGCCATTCAAATAATAGAGGAAATTGCTTCAGTGTTCTCAAACATGTATTACATAGGTTTATTACATTGTCATTTCCTTGTGCTTCATGGCTAAGAATGGTTTTTACATCTGTTCCTTCTATTGTCATTACCATATATTAAATTTCTCTCTGTCTCAGCTGGTATTAATGGAAAGTCATCCTTTGGTTGAAATATTCCAAATGATCTACTGCCACTTACATATATTAACGCTGCAGTAGTCATCTTCTAAATCTTTAGCTTTTGTCTTCCAAATCACATTCCTGAAAATCAAACTGCTTCAGCCTGATTATTTGAGCAGTTTACATTTCAGAGCTTGTTCTGCACGATACCCACTTTGCATATAAAGATCCAGGCTTCTGTGCTACAAAACAAGAAAATATATGAGTTCTACATAATGCTATCATTTGAGCTCTTCTTCTTCCCAACTTATTTGACGTTCCATATCCTGAAGGGCAAACTTGTGATTAACTATGTATGCATAGAAGTATATACACACCTATAAGTGTAGTTATGTACACAGACACACAAGCTTCATTTCAAGCTCCTCTCTAAAAATATTGAACTATGATTTCAACAGAACACTACTTCCATTTTAATGAGATCATCTGCTATATCATATTTCATTACGGTATTCCTGTAAGTGGAATAAGGTGCTCCATTTTTTTAATTATTATTTTTTGTCATTAGCATTCTTATTTCTTTGGGCATTGTGGCATATATTTAGTAAAACAATAATGATGCCTTTCTGTCCATGTTCTTTTATCATGCTTATCTCTGTCAAATTTTAAAACCTTCAATAACACATTAATAAGTGTTTCTGTCATGTTTACTCCATCACCCTCGCCCCAGGAATGTAGGTGCTTGCAGTGGAATGTAGTCTTTTCATAGATCATGCGTAAGAACATGGGACAAAGCATCACTGAATTTTTCCTTAGACTTATAGCAGGTGTTGATGAGGCTTAACTGATGTGGTGACCACTGGTTCTCAAGTGCGTTGTCTTTTTAGGATACTTTTGAGAAAGCTCCATCTAAAACACAAGTGAATTTTACTTGTACTGTAGAAAGTCTTGCTCTGCAACAGAAAAATAACTGTCAGCAGGCTGAAGCTTCCAGCTTGCTTTTTTTATTCCTTTAATTTAAGAGCTTGAGGAAAGAAGTAGATTTTAACATTCTTTTAAAAAAAAAAAAAAACAAAAACAAAACAAACAAAAAAAAACCCCAAGGACAAACTTGCTGTGTTTGCAATAGTCTGTCTTAAGAGAATGCTATGTCATGCTGCAAACTATACTATTTGGGGTTTTCCAATAGCAGAAAACTCTGGACAGATTTTATTGCTGCTGTTTGACACAGAAGTGAGAAAGACTGAATGACTGAGATCATGTCTTTATCTGCCAGAAAAAGAATCTTCTGGCCAAGATGAGATAGCAAAATTATCATTCATATTCATAATGCAGTGTGAAATGCTGGCATTATTATGTGATCAGGGTATCCAAGTTAAGGAAAGAGTCTGCAACTAGGGGACTGTTTCTCAACAGTACCCGTCATTAAATCCTTCCAGGATTGACTCACCTCAAAACAGTTCCATTTAGGGAACATATCCTTGCCAGTTTTGCATGCTTAAGGTGTCCTTAAGTCTCATCACTGTTAGCACCATGAAATACTGAACAGGTTGGGTTAATTCAGAGCAGTTCAGAATTCATGATCCAGCTGTGATGGTGCAGGATAAGATCTAAATGTCCTGACAGATGTATTCTGGGTGTAGTTTAGGTTTGTAATTTTGAGAAAAGAGGCTGCCTAAAAACTATAAGAATACAGATTTGAGGAAAAGTTTTCAAAAGCTTCAAATTGGCTTAAGTGCTCAAGTATTGCTTTCAAACACAATTTACCTATCTATCAGTATGTGCCATTAAAACCACACCTGAATGTGGTGCCTGAGTAACATTTTAAATATTACTTTTAAGCTCCATGCATAATTTAAGGGCCTTAGAAAATTTAGCCAAAGGTACTCAAGGGAAACTAACATTTCTATAATGTGGTGAAGATTTTATTCTTACAGGCACAACGTTCTATTTTGATCCTATCGCATTTTTTGACTTGTTCTATAAAAATGTTCTCTTTCATATATATAGTACTCAGATTATGAAATCTGCAACATACTGACAGTTGCTTAAACGGCTTCATTTGCATTTGCAGTCTTACCTGAAAAAAATGTTTCAGTGTATGACAAGTGATCTATCTTAATAATTACCTCTTCAGTATGCTTTATGGTGAATAATCAACTTGCTTGCATTTACCCTGTAAAATATATAAACCAGTTTTACATATAACTCAGCTCAGAATCAGCTCAGAAAATGACCCTTCAAGTGTACCTGCCTCATACAGGAAAACTGTTCCTCAGAAGAAAACTTAAATAAGTTATAATGGTTCATTTCACGTTTTTAAACCTGTCTGCCTAGGGAGGACATATAACTGTGGTAAACATGAAAACAGAAATGCATGTATGCACTTGTGTAAGTAATTTAGGATACTGTGCTCTTTACTTCACCTCATAAGCAAGTTCATATATAGTCGATTAACTGAGAAATGATTGGATGTTGTATTTAAGACACAAGCGATTGAATGTGGATCAGGTAAACCTAAAAGGCCTGCAAAGGTAGTCTTTTAAAATCTTTTTTTTTGTTAGGTTTTTATTCATTTAGATAACCAAAATGCATTTAATCCCACCGATTCTTGTATAAAATAAATTCCATTCTATTCAGCTCTAAATTTTTCTATGTTTTCCTATTGAAATTCAGCTCTTCATGCATTTTGACCTTTTCAAGAAAGCCTGCTTCACTGTGAATTGTGGGTGCATTAGGAAGGTAAACACATTCAGTACTTGTTATTCAATGAGTTTGGATTTAGAAAGTCATTGTCAATAGGTTAATCCTTTTGTACAGACAGTCTCTTTGGCTAAGAGGCATCTTAAACAAATAAAGGTTTTACCAAAATGCTAATTTCTCAGTCTTTCTTTCAATTGTCAAAGAACAAATCTCAGCCGAGGTCTTAAAATCGGTTATTTCTAGTTTACATTCACTTCATGTCAGCACAGTTTCAAAAAGAACTTCTGTATACAGAAGTCTAGTCACAGACTATTTGTTACTCTGCTCAAGAAATCATTAAAACCTAGGATTTTCTTGGAGTGTTTTATGAGGATGAGGGAAGGGATAAGTTTATCTGGTTTCAACAAATATTTATAAATACCATGAATAGCAAAGATACCAAATTCAGCAGCAGATTGGCTAGGCACTTAAAAAGAAAAGAACGTACCCCGAGTCTGATTAAACGTCAAGTGGCTCTTGAACTGCATATCACATTATTCACCAAGCTGATATATTTTAGACTACTGGTTAAAATGAGGAAGTAGAAATTAGGGATGCTGAGAGAGAATTGTGATACGACAGCTACTTAACTTGCAACAATTATGTGGGCAGAAGTTCAGCAATACATAAGGTGAGGCTGCATGTACAACTTTTATTTATACAACCTGTTATTCCCTTTGAATAAGGGAATGAATAAGGGCTTTATGAAGCCCTTTCATTGCTTCACAGTCTTCCTACAGGTCCTATAGTTCTGTTTATTTCTACTTCAGAATGACAGACAACAGAACTGCAGAGGAAAATGTCCATCCACCCAAGTAGGCATGAAGAGAGCCCTCCTGAAATATAAAATGCCAGAAATTGCTTTAAATTCCTAGGATCAACAATCCATTGAAACACGACCTGAGGTCATGAGTCAGAGCCACAGGCGACCAAAATTACAGTGAAGATGCTGTTCGCTGGACCTCTTTATAGATGCTGTTCTCCATGAGCTACAGCTAGATGATGTCCCCTACATGCCCCCAAATTTCAGTTTCTGTTCAATTTCAGCGTGAAGTCCTGAAATTTCCTCTCCCCCATACACGTATTTTCCCCCTTTTTCAGTGAGGATATACATCTTGTCCAGAAAATGAATGAATCAGTAAGAATCTTTTAGATTTTCTTACATGAAAACAGGTTTTTTTTCACATTGAGTTCTTATCTAGCCCATAGCTTTTGCATTAAACATCCTATCTTAAATGCAGTTTGCAATAAAGTACTTCAACAGTCAAACAGAACTTCCTCCTTAAAAATTGCAGTGCTTCAATACTTATAAATTGTTTCCAAATTAATAATGTGTTAATCATAAAAAACGTATTTATTGTGAAGTTTATGGCTACCAGTGCTTCATTAAGATGTAGTAAATATTAGAATTATACATATTTTCTGGCCAACAAAATAAAGAGCGGTTCCTCAACTGTTTCAGCAAACTCCCGCAAGTTGAAGGCAAACTGGACTAAAGTCAGGTGACATTTGCTGTGAATGTGATCTATTGCTTTCTCTTCTATCAGTCTTCATGATTTATGTTTTTCTGGAGCTGTTCTTCCCAGATTGACATTTACATGTCATTTTTTTTAGTATGCCTCATATTTGCACGCACATTTAATTTTTTATTAAATAGCCAGGACTTCATAGAGTATGGCTGGCTGAATGCTAAATGATTGACTAATTTGGGGGATAATTATATGGATTCAGCTGGAACCAGAATGTGCCTGTTCAAAAGTCAAAGTGCGTACCTGTAACTGCTTTGCAGAATTTGGACTCAATTAGCATGAGAAAGGTCAAGAAGGTGCCAACGCTTTCGGGAATAAAAATATGCTTCATTTTGCTTCTAAAAATATTTTTACATACCAGTAGATGGAATTTAAAGATGATATCTGGGCATGTTTTGTTTTCCCAAGGAACTTTTTACAGCATGGATTGACAGCTGGTTGTTCCATTGTGTCAGGGAATATAGTTTAAAAAAAAAAAACAACTTTTGGAAACTGGTCTCTAGGCAGTTCAAATTACTGTGCAAAGTAAGGCTCTTTTGTAAAGTCTTGAAAAGCATTTAGCTTCTATCAGAATGGAATACAGTCAATAATTTTATTAGTTCCACAACCAGTGGCCTTCTCCTCCACTATTTTGTCATGAATTTATTTAACAGGTTTGTCTGGAGATTAATTATTGCAAATACTTTAGTAACTTCCTTCAGCAAAGCTGAGGGCTGTACCGATTATATTCCTCCTGCTCTGTCTGCCTCTTGAATTGTGTATTTGATAATTTTCATAACCTTTTGGATTTCTAAACCGCGCAGGAAATAGCTATGCAAGAAAATAGACAGTCAGTCCCAAAGTTGGCCTACTGAATGCTGGTCTAACTTTTAGTTAGACTTCCCTTGATAGAGGAGGGAAGCAAAAGCTGGTTTTTTTTGTCCCTGAAGATGCTTTCCTCAGGCAGGCATTTGTTAACAGCCTATAGAGCAGCAGGCCATGTTCAAAATGTTCTTCTAGTAAGAACATCAACAGCAGTAGATACATCGATAGCATTAGGTCAGTAATAAGTGTGAATAACTTGAGCACGGTAATAGGCACGGCAAGAGTCTGAGGTACGGGAGTACCATCTGAAGGAAATAATGCGGCCCATCAGACTACTAGCTGCATCTAGAAAATAAATCATAATATATTCCATTATTATCTACTTAATTATTTTAAATATGTGTAAGTAGGTCAGTATATTGAAATTTATTTATTTTGTATTTGTTTGTATTGCATTAATTCAACCAATAGCTTTTAAAGAACAAAGAGACAGGAGAAAATCAATGGACTGTTGTTTTAAATTTGTGGATTTCTGAGTGTGATTAGATAGTAATCTGGTATTTACTCTGTTTGTGTTCTGTTTATTGACTGGAACAGTGCAAGCTCTTGTACTCGAGTATCACTTTTCAGATCAGGCACTGTACATTCTCACAGATTCAATAGAGGCATAAGTACACTGGGATAAAAAATTATATTATGTAAAATACCTGTTTAGAGTTTGGAAAATATATGTATAAAATATTACCAGGTTAAAAAATTGCAGAGAAAGGGACAGGAAAATTAAACATTAATTCTAGTTTGAATGAGTGAAAATCAGTGATTAACTGAAGACAAATTAAAATGGCTGACTGGCAGAATTTTAACAGCATTAAAATAGTATTTCCAAGGGTATACCTTCGCCTTCTTGCAAACACTTTTCATGCTTTTCTTGAATGCCATGACGTGTCATTGACTTCAGCGTGGACCCACTTAGCCTTTAAGATGAGGCAATAGCTGGTACTAACATTAGGGTATTTTGATTTTTGAAACTACCCTATTTCCAAAGTTTTCATCTAACTAGTAATTTTCTTCTTTACTTTATATTACTAAGTAATAAAAAGATTTGGAAGAAAATTATGATTCATATTAAGTTGGAGATAGTCTGCAAAAATGACTAAAGATGTTGAATACCACCTACTTCCAAGCAGACCAAGTAATTTACAAATATTCCAAAGATCAGAGAAATGTTTCCTTTGAGAAGACAAGTAAAGAGATGTTTAAAATCTGAACATTTTAAAACAAAGAATAATCAGACCAAGACAGCTATCCAGTCAACAGAAATGACACTAAAGACAATAGTTTATTTTTGCTGATTATTATCAAAGTTCTAACTTGAATGTTCAACTAAAACAAAGAATCTGGCTGTATTGGGTTTGCATGGAAAGGTTTTGGTAGCGGGGGGGCTACAGAGGTGGCTTCTGTGAGAAGATGCCAGAAGCTTCCCCCACGTCCAATAGAGCCAATGCCAGCTGGCTCCAAGACGGACCCACCGCTGGCCAAGGCTGAGCCCATCAGCGACAGTTGGTAGCACCTCTGGGATAACATTTAAGAAGGGGAAAAAACTGCTGCACAACAGCAGTGGAGAGGGGAGTGAGAACATGTGAGAGGAACAACTCTGCAGACACCAAGGTCAGTGAAGAAGGAGGGGCAGGAGGTGCTCCAGGCGCCGGAGCAGAGATTCCCCTGCAGCCCATGGTGAAGACCATGGTGAGGCAGGCTGTCCCCCTGCAGCCCATGGAGGTCCACGGTGGAGCAGATACCCACCTGCAGCCCGTGGAGGACGCCACACTGGAGCAGGTGGATGCCCAAAGGAGGCTGGGACCTGTGGAGAGCCCACACTGGAGCAGGTTTGCTGGCAGGACTTGTGACCCCGTGGGGGACCCACGCTGGAGCAGTCTGTTCCTGAGGGACTGCACCCTGTGGAGAGGACCCACGCTGGAGCAGTTTGTGAAGAACCGCAGCGTGTGGGAAGGACTCATGTTGGAGAAGTTCATAGAGCGTGAAGAGGAAGGAACGGCAGAGACAATGTGTGATGAACAGAATGCAACCCCCATTCCCTGTGCTACTCTGGAGGAGGAGATAGAGAAATTGGGAGTAAAGTTGAGCCCAGGAAGAAGGAAGGGGTGGGGGGAAGGTGGTTTTAGATTTGGTTTTATTTCTCATTACCCTACTCTGTTGTTAATTGGCAATAAATGAAATTAATTTCCCCAAGTCAAGTCTGTTTTGCCTGTGATGGTAATTGGTGAGTGATCTCTCCCTGCCCTTATCTTGACCCATGATCTCTCCCCTGAGTGATTTCTCCCCTGTCCAGCTGAGGAGGGGACCGATAGAGTCACTTGGTGGACACCTGGCATCCAGCCAGGGTCAACCCACCACACTGGCATAGTTTTAATATGAGATGATAAATATCTGAGTGTTTTGTTCCAGGCTTTAGGCTTGTAAACAAATGTATTACTCAGTACACATACTAAACATCAGCATTTCATCATAAATATCAGAAACTATACTGGTAAAGTATGCCAAGTGCAGTAAATAGAAGCTAAGTCTTCATCTGAGTACGATTCTGTATCCACATGCAACATTAATAATAACAGGTATTGGTTACCCTTGCAATTAAGTCATTTGGCAGCAAAATCCACAGAAGCCTGTAAGTACGTTGGCATCCCAGCAGCACTGTTTTGTATCCAGCTGTTGAAAGCTAGACTGGCGTGTATATGCTAGGTAACAGTTGCAACAGGAGCATTATAGATGTATTTTTTCTGCCCGATGTTTTCCATTGTATATCTACCAGTATAACAGCACTTGCAACCATCCTACTAAACACAATGACTTGTAATTGCAAAATACGTCTTCTTCTGGTGTGG
Organism: Aptenodytes forsteri; assembly: GCF_000699145.1. NCBI lineage: Eukaryota > Metazoa > Chordata > Aves > Sphenisciformes > Spheniscidae > Aptenodytes > Aptenodytes forsteri. Next base: position 1,736,373 of record NW_008794951.1, read on the forward strand.
CTTATAATACAGTTGTGTGTAACTGTGTGTAACATCACCAGGGCGGCGATGGCCGGGCGTGCGCAAAAGTGCAGCCACTGCCTTGTCGTGGGGCAAACAGTACGCTTTGCGCCACACGGAGCTAATGCATGGCGTCCTCTTAGCCCAGCTGCTGAATCCAGCTGTGATTTGCACCTCGCCTCACCCCGTTCAAAGACTACTCTTATGTTGCAGCAAAAGCTGGAGTACTGCATTATCATGTGAAACTCTCTCTACGCCCATGAATCAGATTTAGCCAACTAAACCAGTTATGAATTGATAGTGAATTAACCAAATATATCAAATAGAAAAAAATGCTCTAAAAATTCTGAAAAACTTCCTGTGTTTTGTTAAGCTCCCATCCCTATCCAAAGTTCTGCTTGCTGCATGCGTAAATTTACATAACCAAGCCACAATCTAATTTATTTTGGTAATAGTGAAGACGTGACAGCATGAACATCAGCCCAGGCTAACTGTTTCAGTAAGTACTTTAGGTTCTTGGTATGTTCAAGGTTGCTCTTGCTACATCTTCACAGCTCTTGTTATCTAATCTAAGCTGCATATGTCTACCCATGCTGTTGACAAGTCTCCTGAAAGTATTGGAATCGTACCAAGAACTTAAAATAATCTTAAGCTAGCAAATGAAAAAATATTCTTTAAAGTTAAGCTTTCATAATTCATTTTGATCTTCCTCAGGTAGAGACCATATGTCATAGGCAAGGTATATTTGAAGCTGGAACATTTTGACAGGTATTTCTGTTGACCTATGAAAGGATAGATTTAGAAATGCTTAAAAAATACAAGGAATCAAGCTGAGAAATATTTTCATTTCCACCGTTCAAAATTATATGGGGATACAAAAAGGTCTTTTAACTTGAAATTGAAGATAATTAAGATATCAGGAACATGACAAAATTTAAACCTGGACCCAGATTACTTTTTATTTTCAGGCAATTATGTAAAGGTTTTGTCTGTCCAATTTTAGGCCCAATCTCTTCTAGAAGGCACAGAAACTATTTCCCATGTGTGATTTGTCCTCTCTGCTTATTGAGAAAAAGGAATACTTTCTGTCCTGTCAGGACAGTTGTATTAATAGATTTCAATGTACTTTACAACATAAAGTTGTATTTTGAAGAACAGCATAGAAGCAACTTGTGCAGAGAAAGGCAGCTGAGCTAAACAGGGATCCCTACAGAGAATTCCAGACGGAAACAAAGCCTCTTTGTCATATTCCTTGACAGATGCATTCCTCCGTACAACTGTTCAATAGTTTTTTGAGGAACTGGATATATCCGCCATGAATCACCTGACAGCAGTACAAGGACACTCAGTTTATATCTTCGCTAATATATAAACCTCTGCCCAAGACATAATTATACGGTGTGTTTTAAAAATGTCAATTATAGAAATAAAAATAAATACTGGACAATTTTACAATTAGGTCTTTCATTAAAGACACAGTATGACAACATAATCAACTCTTCATTTAATGGTTTGAAAAGTCATCATAGTCTAATTAATATGCTACAGCAATATCAACCACACTGCTTGCTTTCTTGTTCTTTCACTGTTCTTGTCCAATCTTTTTTCAGTTAGTGATCTCAAAATCCTGCCATATGCAGATTCCTGCATATGATAGTATTTTGCATATGCCATATCATGCATATGCCATAAATCATATGCCAGCTTTGTCAGAATTATTTAATTCTTGTTATCAGTGAATTTCAGTGCAGTTCTAAGGGTAGTTTGGGAACACTTATATTAGTAAAGCCAAACATCTGCACTAGTATGTCTAAACGTTTTGTCTTAGGATGTGCTTGTGTTCACCCTGTTCTGTCAAATATGAATACACAGTTTAACCTTTACTCTCCAAGTCCTGAGAAAGCAGAATAGACTGAAGTGGGTGGTGCTTTAGTGGTGTGGTTAAGGTTCAGATAGGAAAGTGTAATTAAAACACTTGAAAAGAGTTTTAATGATCTAAGTCCAGGAGGGAAACTTGATAAATCCTTCCATTATAGCAATGAATCCAAGCATTTAATGATCCCTGCAGGGAGAGACACATTTGAAACAAAAAAATCTACTCTCTCCTTAAATACTTCAGCAGATGGATACATGCCTCTTAGATGGACAGAAATTTAAAAGAGAAAGACAGAAGAGGGACCTCCTGTTCATTCTGAAAGCTGTGGTGTATAGCCACTTCTCCCATACGCGGTGCTTTGTGAGATCGTAATGGTTGCAGTCATTAGCAACACGCTGTTGAGTGCATGCTCTGGTTTTGATGAAATTGATACTGCATGACCTGAATGAGAAAAGTGACATTTAATTCAGGTGCACTTGAAAAGATAAATTATTTAACCCCTTAGAGTTCTTAGTAGAGAGATGCTCATAACTCGCTAGATGATCCTTCAAAGAAGCGGCAAGAACATTTCTGGTTTTTTCCCATCATCTTCGGTTCTTCAGCGTAAGAGATCTTTTAACTATAAATGAAAAAACTGTGGTTTATGAAAGTCAATATTTTAGAAAGTGGAACGATAAACAGCACCATCATAAAGAATTTTGTTACTGACTTATGAGAACAACACAGCATTCAGTTGGCGAGGGGCTAATGCTGTTGAGATTAAATCAATCTTCATTATAGTTGCAAGGAAAAATGATACAGCAACAATAAATCACAATGTCCATGAGGGATACTTACTGTGTAAATGTTTACTAAATAAAGATGGAAGTAAACCCAAAAAAGTGGAGGGTAGCTCAAGTGAAAGCTGATGTTTTATACAATAATTACTGGTCATTACTGTGGCATATATTTTATAGTGTATTTTCTTGAAGAAAATTGGAAGAAAAAAGATTTTGAAAGCTTGGTTTTCTGCAGAAGCCCTGTTGAATATTCTGACAAAGGATCCATGAATATTTGGCCAATTGGGAGACTTTCTGAATAGATGTTTTGTGAGTTGCAGTTCTCCGAGCTTTCTAGGAGCTAATCACTTCGAGAGGGCAAGACGGGGCATAGTGAAAGGACTAGATTGTCCATCAGCGTTTTCAGAAGTGCTAAGAGGCCTCTAGAGAGATGACATTTGGCTTCTTAAAATGCAGTTCACGTGTTACCACCAATCTGGTGACATACATGCCCCTAGAAAGATTAACGAGGTTTCCCAGATATGCTGCAAGGTAAAAATACATTGTCAGAACTTAACCAGGCTCAGAAGGATGTCAAGTACAGATGCGTTCTTGAAGGATCCTTCTTAAAATCAGTCACAGTTAATTTGATGTTCTTAAACTTGTTTCTGATATCTGTGCTGAGAGGCATGTCAGTATTTCACCCTGCAGCATTTTCAAGGTGATTTGGACTGTTAAAAAGATGCAGCATAAGAGAGGTGCTTAATTATAGGTAAGTGCATGAACAAAGTGTGATATAAAGTAATAGAGTTAATAAAAGGGTGGTGACTAACACAATAATAATAGCAATACGAGTTTGTGGTCCATATCCAGTAGACTCCAGATATGGTTGATAAAGATCCTAAATTAGTTTTCTAATTAATTGTTTGGAAACAAAATATTTTCATTTTACTTTCCTACTACTTTTGCTTGATTGCCACGCTTTCATTTCAATTCCATGTTTCCACTTTTCTGCTCTATTTAGTCTTTGCAATAATTGCTTCTGCTTCTTTTCCTTTTGCTTCCTTTCTGTAATTTTACATTGCAGCTGGTCTTCAGCTAGCATAACACACAGTGTATCCACTTACATAACAAATGCCACCAATCCCTTGCGTTGCCAGTCATTAGGCAGTGTTTTTAACTGGATATCAGCTTCCCAAATTATTCTCACACCATCTGCTTGTTGAATATTTTTCGTAGTTCATGTTTTTGGTTTCATTCAGTTATTCTTTAAACTGAGACATTCTGCAGAAGTAACATTACTCTTTTGCTGTGATATTATCAAAGACTTGATTTTTTTCACTACCTATTAGTTTAGTTTCTTAAGTAGTCCACAGCACTGACACTCTGTAATTCTTAGTCTGGCAAAGCAGACTGTACCTGCTGTGTCATTTCAGAAGACAAAATTCACTTGTTTTTCGTAGAAGAGCCAAACGCTATTTGCAGGCCTAAAAATGTACTCTCTGTTTTTCTCTGTTGTTTATCTAATCTGCAGATTTTAACCCAACTGTTACCCTACCAGTAGGTGACGTGGAGATATCAGTAGATTTATTTACCTTACTCTATTTCTTGTGTTGTTAATGGTATTCCTGAGATGGAAAAATGACCTACTAGGTTCTCTATCCCTTTAAAGTAATTTCATTTGTGTAATGAATCGACCTACATCATACCTTCAACACATTCTCTCAGTACCCACAGAAGTTTTGTGAGGAGGAACCCCAGGGTGACCCATAGCACCTGTACTGATGGTATTTTTGCCACAGAATGCATCCGGACGTGGTCAGAAACGAGCCTGGAGGTGCCACAAAGCTCCTGCAACCCCCATGTGTTATTTTCAATAACAGGGCCTCCAGTGGTACTGGAGTGGTGTTGGGAAGTTGTCAATTGGCTTTCAGTACATAGAGATCCTAATTTTGCCAAGTTGAAGAATAATAGCTCGTTGCTTGATAGCAGAACTTTGTATTATTTTCAGTTATTTCTATCTTTGTAATTTGTGCTCACTGGCAGTTCAGATAAGATAAATACTTGCAGGTGCTGTAAAAAAATCTATCCTCTGTCAGCTATGTAAGTTGTGGCATAATAAGATATATGTGTACAAGCCTACAAGCCTGACTGGGCTTTAGTGGTTTGTGGATTGTTTAGTTCCCTGTATAATGCTATGCCAGAAGTAATTTTTCATTCTCACCTCAGCTTCTCTGTTCTCTCCTGCAGACATCTATCTCTGTGGCTTGGTTACCACATCGATGTAACTGGTTATCACTGCTCACACGTGGAAATACTTAGTGGTCTGTAGATTGGGTGGAATCACCAGAAATTAAAGTAGCTCTGCCTGGTCTTGGTTGAGTAGTTACTTTGTGATCTAATACTTTCTCCCAGCAGTGGGATGTAACTCTTCAAGTTCCCTGTGCAAGTTCCCACACTCAGGATTCATTTTGCACAGATGCTTCCTTGTAATGGATCATAAACTTTCTGAATTTCTATGGACTTGCTTGTTAGTGAGCTCATGAACACAGAAAGCTTGATATGCAATACCAGAGATAGTTCACAAAGATGTTTATCACATTTTGAATTATCATCATTGCGGGCATCTTCATTTTCTCCATCTTATCCTTAGAAGGTAAACGTCCATAAAAGTTTTCAGCCATCAGAATATTTTTCCCCTGTACAAAGAAACAAACAAAAAGAACCCCAACATTTTTACGAATGATAATTTGGCTTCCTCAAACTTTCTGTGTGGTTGATAGTTCCCCATCTGATGGTGAAAATCAATCAGTATTTCTTCATTTTAGGAAAATGACTTTGTTAAGGATTTGCAAAACTGAGTCTTCTGATTTTATTTTATGAAAAGCACTTCTTAGCAGGCACCAGATTTTTGGTCCTTCCCTGTCATGCAACAAAAAAGCCTTTCAGGAGCTCGGGGCTGTGAATTCATACTCCAGTCCCCTCGACTGTGTCTGTGCAATGGGAGGGACGTGGGGCAGAGAAAGGGCCACAGCTCACCTCCTTCCACCGTGGCTAGGATAAGCTACACAGCCTCTTGCACCATGGTTTTGCAGAAAGCTGATGACTCCAAACTGAATATACAGAAGTTTTATATGTAATCTCACTTTCCCAGGGAAAGACTTTCATTTCTTACAGTAACAAACATTGTTAATCTCCTGATTGCATAAACCTTGCGTGAACCCTGGGTCCAAGTTGCTTTGTTCATCTTTAAAAAATGTGATATAGCGGTATTGGGCCATGAGGGAGCTCCTTAGCTGGATGTGCAGTCAGAGGTCATTGAACGGGTTAATTGCCTACACTTATCTTTTAAAGCAAAGATATAATGTTTAGACAAAACCCTTTTATACCATTTCATTCTTCACAAAGGTGCTAGAGCTTTTAGTTTGCAAAGGTACTAGGGCCATGAAACTTTATGGCCTAACAAAACTGAAGTGTCATGTCTAGTAATTGTCTGTTTATTTTTACCTCTGGGAACTGTAAATATGCAAAGTCTATGTAAATTTTAAAATATTAGAAGACCAAATGCTTTTATTTTTTTCCTCCTAGAGGTATTCCAAACTCTACAAACTCATTCATTGTGTCAAAAGAAAAATGGGGTTGGTATCATTTGCCATTCCATTTGTTATTCCTGATATGTTCTCAAATTTAAGATTGTAGGTTGCTATTATTCCATTCTTCGTTTCTTGAAAGGTATATTCCTGACCTAAATCCAGTTCAATTACAAGCTAATTCTTATAGTAGGCATCCGGTTTTACTCTTGAAAAGTGATTTGAAGCAAAAGTGATTAAGTGCTCCTCCCTTGTAAAAAGCAGTGGATGTAGAACTAAACTTGAGTTTTGAAAGACAGAAATTAGTTGAAATGTTGACCAGTCATTATTCTCTCAATGTTACTCTCTGTTGCTAATATTCTTAAGGAACTAAATTGTGGGATAATATACTTTATTATGTTGTTTAACATCAATTACTTGTTAGCTTGCAGGGTAGTTTTCCCATAAGTCACTCAATATTGGTATGCTAATTCATCTGCAAAGTCAAGGGTTAAATACTAGTGTACTTCAAATGGAATTTGATAAATTAACTTAGCCAACTAAATGGGCTGTGTGCTGGAAAGAGCAAACTTTAAAAACGGAGATATCCTTCCCTTTTTTAATCATAGAGCATTATAAAACTATTTATTTTAAGAAAGCTGTTGGTAATAGAAGGATGAGCTCTCAAAGACCTGAATTACTTGTATTTGCATCCTGCATTTTCTTCAAAGAGTAATTTTCATAAAGATAATGGAAGTTCACAGTTTATCCTCCAATTTTGATCTGGTAAGAGGTACCAGAAGCATCATGTCTAGACAAGTTTTGGTCTTCTAAGTGCCAGTAATGGGCAATGCTGTTCATACCAGCTGTGTATGAGTTACAATATCCTGAAGGCTTTCAACTTATTTTGACTTTTTAATACATTCTAGAAGCACTTTTCATTTTTTTAGACTTTTGGCATAACCAGCTTTCTTTAAATTATTATAGAACAAGCAGCTAGTGGCAGGTAAATTATTCAGAAGAAATTAAGCGGTACCGGAGAATTTAAAAAGACCTTTTGGCTTCCTTTGTTGTAAATTTGCAAAAGTAATGCAACTGTAGGATTGGAAATGAAACATGAATACTAATACATTATTTACTCTCCCACTGTTTGATGAAACTTTTTCTTTGTATATTTTCCTAAGACTTTCTCACAGCCACTAAGCTCATTCAAAAAAGTGGATTCTAATAATTTGTACCAAAAAAAATGAAAAAGAGAGAGAAAAAAGAGATAAAATATTTAAATGAATGGAAAGAAGTAAAGTCAAGAACTCATTTTGTTTGGTAATTTTATTTTTCATTGACTATAATTGTTCTTTCATTCTGTCAGTGTGCTGTCCTTCCTTCTCTGCCTAGAAAGGTTATTATTAATTATTATTTACTACTACTTATTACTTTGCCTTGTGCTGTACATCCACAGGATGCAGCTCGTAACAATGCTAGATTTACTAAAAGAAAGATGCTGCGTGTCTGTGTGTGGGCACATGCATACACATTGGTGCACGTACACACGACCCCCAAGCATATTTTTGGCTTTTTCCTTCAGAGGTATAGCTAAAAAGGTACAGCACAAAAGGCTGCCCAGGACCCTAAAAGAGACAGCCCAAGACCCTAATACATGCCTTAGGGCTTTGAGTCATCCCCTTATTACTACCTGTTCCCAGGCCTGCCTAGGCTCTCGCATGTATGTCACTGCTTCCTTGCTAGAACTGCTTAATTAACTACTGTGGCTGGGATATTTGGCTTGTCTGCTTCACTAACAAATGGAGATAATGTGTACGGTTGAATACATTCTTCTTTTTTATTTTTAAATGGGGTAGGAACATAATTCAGAAAGAATCAGAAGATTGAATGAAAAGTTGAAGATTATTTTCTGGTTCTTCCCTTCCCACCCCCCCCCCCCCCACCCCCAGTTAAAACTGAAACAAGTCTTTTGGAAGTTGTAAAATCTTTTGCTTGGACCAAATCCACATTTTTCAGCAACATCAGTCCCCCTCCCCTTCTTTCACCCCTGTTCTCGCTACAGCACTAACCTTTGCAAAGTTGTTGATTAACTTCTGACCCCTGTGATTCTCCCCACAGTCTCCCCCAGCAATCTTGGACTTGATACAGGTCAGATTTGCTCTTATACTTAATACATTGGGACAGTCATTTGGGGCTGGAGAAGTCATAACGAAGGACAGAAACTAACAGTGGAGTACAGCCTCGCAGTCTCTTGCGTTGGGTATCTCTTCCTGCATATGGTTTTTGAAGGTAATGAGGTCTCCCCATTCAGTTGTCCGGTGTGTTGCCACATCTCACCTGAGCAGTTCTTGTTGGGTTGATGCTGCTGTAAAACACCAATTACATCTTTTATGCTAAAGCAGAGAAACAGTGTTTCTTGCCTCCTGTTCCAGTGCCCTTTCAACGAGACCACACTGCCTCCTAGGAGCTGAGTGAGAAACGACACAGGTATCAAAAGATTTGAGTTGCAGGCATGGGGAATGGAACTGAAAGTTATGAATGTGTAAGTGAAGACAATATGACTTTTATGAAATATAAAAATGTTTTGGGTTGATAAGGTACTTTTTAAGGGCTGGAGTGTTAACACTTTGTTACAGTTAGCTCTCAGTCCTCTGCTGAAAAAGCAAGGGGAACTGCCAATACCCTATATGCAATTAGTCTACAAAGTGCCTTATTACAAATGTGACAAGAGGATTTTTTACTACGCCAGTCTTACTTGCTTGTTTCTAAGGCAAATGGATCTCACAGCTTTTGAGTTAAAATGCAAGAGTTCTAAGTAAATAGCTTCTTATCCCATCATCAATCCAGGAAGAACAGTATCTCTCCTTGTAGCAGCAAGTAGTTTGAAGAAAAAATTCCTAACCCACAAAATGATATAGAATGTGTCGTTTTCCTGAATGCTCTTTTACAGGGTGATCAAGAGGCTTTCATTTAGTGAATACATTTGCTCACTCAGTTTTGGAGAGTCGCCCTTCATTTATTCTTTCCCTTTGGAAGTACTTTCGAGTGCAAATTACTGCTATCAGAAGCCTTGAACTGAGAGGCTATTATTCTCCATGCTCAGATTAAATTAATTTTGAACAGTTTAATGCAGCATGTCCGAGCTGCAAGTCCAAGTGGTGTCAAATCTATTTCTCTGCTTTTTTAAGCTGCACCTTCAAGGGCAGTATGATTCATGGTGAATGTGTTCTTCTAATGTCTTTTGCTAAGCGTTATTATTTTCTTTCATTTGCAAGTCATGAGGCTAAAATGTTAACCATTTTCCTCCTAAAATTATATAAAGAATGCACAATTTTATACCAGCCTGATTTTCTGAAAGAAGCTTATTATATCTGCTTGCTATACATGAAATAAATGAAAAATAGTCATGATGAAAGAAAGAAGTTTTTAAAAAAATGTAATGGAGAAAAAAGAGGCACTACAGGACCCTGCAACATCATCATTGTATTAGGAATTATCTTGATCAAGGTCTCTGTAATAAAATTAAGGATTTTTTAATGATTGGCTATATAACTCTATTTGTTTTTTTGCCAAGTCGCAAAAACAAAGTGTGACATAAATCTGTCTATCTTTTCTCTTCAAGCTGAAGCATTCTACTTTCCCTCCACTGCTTCCTATTGCTGAAGTGTCATTGGAAGGTGGTAATGCAGGTTTCCACATGTTTTTGAACACTAAATGGTCAAAAGAATGGCAATCAGTTTTGCACACCATAGAAGTGGAGAATTTGTGACACTGACAGATCCCGTGTACTTTCTGTGAAGGGTACTTGACGGCCAAATAAATTTACAAATCCAGATTTTAAAACCCATTCTCTAGCTTAGCAGTTGCCGTTTGTGTTTCCCATTTTGCACTCTCGGATATTATTGTATTCTGATTTTTAGGTAGTTCAGTACTTTCTGATGTATTTGAATACTTTTCCAATATCATGTTGACATATGGTGTCCCTATTTTTACTTCATCTTGCATGTCAAGTAACTGTTGTTGCTTCCATGATCATATGTATCTTTGAAATTTTTGTAAGATTATGATAAAGAATGTATTTGCATAGTCCTAAATAGCTACTTGGCTACTGTGTAGCCTCTCTATAAAATGGGGTATGCACACAATTAGATTATGAACATAAGAGGACTATGACCGTCTGACAACTAAAGTCACCTGTATCACAAGGAACAAGCCATAGTGATATATCCTGTAGTAACTGAAAAAAGGCAGTATGTAATTCCACCTGAAAAACAACTCCTCTCTTTTGAAGAGTGCCCGGGATGGATTTCTCTGAGAAGTCCTATTGGATTTTTATGGGCTGGAAGGCGACAACTTTCACATTGAGCAACTGAGGACTGAAACGTAAGAAGGAAAAAAATCTGTTCTGTAAATTATATGATATAAATTGCCAAGATCAGGTCCTACGTTCATTGCCCGAGGAATACTTATTTACCTGATCTGTACCGTTAAAGATATTTATTTTAATGGATTACATCACCAGTGTTACTGTGCTCGTGGGATGCCTATTATTCACACAAGCTGACAATCCTATGGCTGAGTTTTTTGAGATGACTATTGTGCGTTTTATTTTCAATAGCTTAGTCTATTGAGTTGAAGATCCGGATCAGGAGTTTTTTGTTGTTTTCATAAAGTTTCACTTCAGTAAGCTGGTTTTCATCCATTAAATGTTGGGTTAAATAGTTCTGTGCATATTTTTTTATATATAGCCAGGATATTTGCAGAGTTGTAGTATCCTTCAGGGGCAAGGATAAACCATGCAACAGGTAAGTATCATCATCATCACCATTCGGTCATTTTAGCCACCACATATTTTGTTTATATATTAGGATGAATAATAGTTTCAAAATAGCACAATCATCCATGACATCAGAACATTTGTGATATGACTTCTTTATTTTTCTTTCACTTCTATCGCTATGGTGTTTGATTTATCTTAGAATTTATTTCTTGAGAGAGGGAGATTATTATAAGGAATTGAACCAAGAGCACATCAGGTGATCTATTCGTCGTTCTGTTTGCATCTTTAGAAGCAAAGTTGAGTTCCCAGATAATTTGGCAGTACCATGGGACGTTAATTGCTCAGACAAGGAAATCTGTAAGGGCACCTTTTATGTTGCAAGTGCAGAGAAGAGCGATGTGCATTATACCAGAATCAAGGATTTGCTGGTTGTGATACAACATTGTAGTGAGAGATCTGTTGCTGTCAGGAAGTAAGGTTAAGGCACAGCACAGCGAAAAGGCAGTATGCCGTGCTTGTGAGAGAGTGCCTGAGAATAAGACCAAGGTACCAATATCCTGCTAAGATCTTTAATTTTAATTTTAAAGAAAAACAGAAAAATAAAATGAGGCAACAACATGAAAAATTACATCAATGTTTATCACAGAGAGAGAGATCAGAGAAGCAGCAGAAACTGTGGCATTGATACAGTAAAATAAGATAATGGATATGAGCATTGGATGCATCCTTATTGTATTTACTGTGGGTGAAACAAAGTGTGACAAAGATGTTTGCTCAGCTACTTCTAAAGCAATTTGAAATACACTTACAGTACATTTACGGTCCTTGGCCAAGTGACTTTTCAGACACCTAATAATTAGGAAATAGTTTAAGCAAAATGAATAAATAAAAAGTTTTAATAGGAAGGCTGTGTGTAAGACTACTGAGACTGTAAATTCTTTGTTTGCTTCATCTATGAAATTACTGTAATCTTTTAAACACTCCTGTGTATTTTGTGGGAAATTTATCTGGATTCATCTGGGCATGCCAACTGAGACACATTCAAATGCATTTTAACTTATGTGCAATGCCAAACTGTTCAGTCTGTGGGATGTGCTATAGTCATTTTTATCAAAGGGGCTGGGGACTGCTTTGCAGTTGAGTAATGCTGTCCCACTAATGCTGTCATCAGCTCAAAGAGAGAAGACTACTGAGTAGGTCCTGTGTATCATAACACATCTGATTAATGTTCTCTGTGCACTACTATTCAGCAGTATCAGATAGTCTTGATTTTCCATTCCTGTGTTCAGTGCTGCTGTTATTCCCTACCCTCCCGCTGCAGATATTCCCTTTTATTAGCATCCAGAAACCAAGCATTTGTTGGAAAACCCCGGTAGAGTGGTACTTCTGATCTGTCCGGGATGAGAGGATTTTGCTTTCTGGCTACATCCCGCCTGCCACTTTTTACTGTAGATTGTCAAAATACAGGAAAAATTAAGCCAAATGTCTGTTTCTATCTTTACCCCTCTTGTGCTGCACAAGAATTCTGGATATCTCCAAAAAGAAATCCGTTTATTCTCCCTCTATGAAGATTAGATGCTTTTTCATTAGACAGCTAATATAAAGTCAAGAATGGGATCTTCCCAAAGTTTGTAAGTTAGTATTGACGAATGAGTTTTCCTTTTCTCATACAGAGTCCAGGACATTCTAGCATCTCTTCTCAAATTTTTGAGGAGATGGTATAGCTTAGCTATATATAGTACAAGCTCACTTTTTCTTCCCTTTTAAAAATATGACTGAGTAAAAACACTGAATTTGAAAAGACAGATCGACAAACAGTTTGTATTTCGCTTCACAGAGGGTCTGCTCCAATTTCTGTTAAAGACACTGGACACAGTCTCTTGATCTAGCAATTGCCTTTGGGACATAGACTGAAGTCCCTGGAGTTTTGTCTTGAGACCTCATTTTATGTTTCCTTTAAACACAAAAGGAAACTACTCAGACTCACACCCCCCCCCAAAGTCTTCTCCCTGGATTCCAAACCTTACTACTTTTTTTGTTTTGCCTTTCATGTAAAATCTAAGATTCCTATGTAATACCAAAAATAATGGGACATGTAATGATATGAATATATTTATGTCATCAAGCTTTTTATTATCATAGTGTTACCCCAGTTAATGGATTACTCTGCAACAGATGGTGGCAAGAGTTTTTTTCATTAATGATTATGCTGCGCTCAGCTCACATCTTCACAAGAGAATTCCATTTGAAAGAATTTAAGCATATCCTTTTCTGAACGTATAGGCATCTCAAGCAATCTGAATAAAGAAGTGAAACTGATTATGGACACGTGCAAAAAAGGAGCAAGTCTTAGAAACAAATGCAGATTAATTGTTAGCGTTCCTCTAACCTTGTTACAGGCACCTATCAACTTGATTATGAAAGATGGACTATGTGTCATTTTTTGTGTCTTAATAGTCAAATAACATCCAGTGTAGATTTTTCATATTCCACCAGGATTTTTGAGATTCCTTTTTTAAATTCTTCTATCCAGCTGGAAACTTTCTGAGCATTTAAAAGAATTTGAGCCTTTTCTGATCATGACTGAACTGCACTTATTGCTCTGAAGTCCTTCTCTTCAATAACTGCTCAGTCGCCTCATTTTTCAGGGCTTGCCTGAAAGCAGAAAAGCAAATGTGCCCATAGCCTATGCTGAAGTCAGGCCATGCCACAAACCAGGTACTGGAATAAATTTATGGGATGGAGACAGGTTCACTTGTGTGAATATCAGTGCAAAAGGTTGTTCAAACACCAACTACAAGGAGTGTCTGTATTTTCATGACATTGTATAATTCCTGCACTGTTAATATCGTGTGAGTCTGATTTATAGCAGCAATTTTCACAGGGGATTTTTGAGCTCCATGCCATTTTAAAAGGTTTGGTCTCTAGGAACAGCATAATGAAATCACTAATATGATCAGAAAATCTCTAACAAGATAAACAGAATTCTCATTCTTCTTCCTGTCGCTAGCAGTGTTGAAAAAGTTTTTGTTGCCCTCCTCATCAACCTGCTCTCATCTCACGGGGTATATTTGGCAGCTGCAAAAGCTGCGTGCCAAGTCTGAGAGTGCATTTTTCATGTGTTGGTGACTAGGTCTAGCGCTGACTGTGAGAGAGCCGAGACACTCATTTATGTAAATCACATGTGATTTGTGAGGAATTTAGTCACTGTTGCATGCTCAAGACCACAGTTTTTCACAAAATCCCTCATGAGCTCAACTTACAAGGTCATGTGAGAGCAGTTAATCATGGAAAGAGATCGTTTCTGATGCTAACATTTGAGCAGAAACACGCAGCTGAGTCTTTATAGCCACCAATGCCCCTTTTACAGTTTACTTAAAGACTGAGCTTTTGCTCTAGCATGAACCTGAAACCGACGTTTATTTTGGTGCTCTGGCACAAATGCCAAGGAGGCCAAAGAGCGAAAAAACATAACAAATATAAAAACTATATTAATAGAAAACACAGTTAAGCTCTACCAAGAGGTGATCATTTGGATTGTGATTTCTGAGAGAAACACCCCTGAGATCTTCACATCCTAAAGAGATGACCAAAGTAAAATGTTGATCGGGCTCACTTACTAGGGCACTCCTCCTCTCCCCCAGCTCAAGAGTTATCCTTGGACATGCTCACGCCTATGTTAGAAATTATCTCTAGGACATATTAGTACAGATTTGAGGGGATTGATTGAAGATACTGTGCTGAGGTTTTGGAGTGAAACCTCTGGCTTGCAGGGACCATGGTTCTGGAGGGTGGCGACCTGTTGGAGGAAGGCCGGGAAGGAGCAGAAATGCCTGGAGGGTAATGCAGTAGGGGCAAGTAAAAAAAAGAGGAGCTGAGAGAACTGCTGCTCAGCTGCTAGGTATGTGCTAGGTAGGGGAAAGGTGGTTAAATTAGTACAACTGCTTACAGAATTACTTGCTGCTTGAGGCATCTTCTTTTGAGTAAATCCCATTCTAGTTATCTTTCTACCTCTTTCATGGGATGTAGAATTGTAGAATAAAATCATGCAAACTCAGAAGCAGTAAAAATCTTGCAATCACTTCCCCCCCCCCATTAGCTAGCTGATTTGCTGCAATCCTGATCTCTTGATGCTTAAGCGATTATATTACCAAGCAGAAATTTGACTTGTTAAAGCTGATTTCAGTGTTGGCTTAAAAAATATATTAAAGGTCTAAGTTCTGACATTCAAGAAATTAGAAAAAATAAAGATACACTGAGTTATTTTTAAATACCAATATTGTATTGTGATCTTAGATGTAGAGAGAGTTATGATTACATGCATGTAAAAAACACTTGGAACCACATACTTAGTGCAGGTGGTTGGTTTGTTTTTACTGTTTTCTCTCTAGAACATAACTAAAAGCTCAAATTTTATAATAGTTGTTGGTTGCTTTCTTCAGAGAAACAACATTATGAATTATATAAACAAAGGTGAGAAAAACATATCTTCTGAAAATGTAAATCTCTCTCCCTTTCCCTGAAGTACATTCAGGTCTTTTCATTAAAATCTTTTTCACTTTAGCCTTGTTGAATGTGAATGGCCCGCTCCATTCTGCTCTATTTGAATTGATGACCATATTTCAACAGCGCAGCGCCAACAGAATTGTTTCATATCGAAAATTCCTATGGGGGCAAATTCAAAGCATAGTTAAATAAAAAAAGAACAGTTTGCGAAATACAATCTCTCTCCATTATGTTACCAACCTCAATAGCTGCCTGAAAATGGATTTTCAGCTGGGCTGAATGTCTTGCCCCCATTATCTTGCTAGCCTGGTTCTTCTACACAAATTGTCCTGATGCAGACTTCAGTGAGACAAGTACAGCTTGCATAGTGACTGGAGATTCCCGCTTCCTATCTCTGGAATTTTGTATGGGAAACCTGAAATAAACAACCCTTTTGTCCACTGCAGACCAGAAGTCACCAATGGAATGAATCATGGTTTTGCAATTGAAAGCAACACCGCAAACTTCAGCAGCTTGATTCAATTCTAGTCTTATACAGAAAGTGATAGGAGAAGCTTGTCTATAAGTTAAAAATTCTTCCAGTTAGAAAACAATAATTTGTTGTTTTGTTAAAATTTTCTGAGAGTAAATCCTCCTGTCAATCTTAATATTGGACTACTGGTACTTTTTAGAAAATTTTGACTTGTTTTTAGAAGATGTCAAGAACTTGTGTTGGGAAATGAGGGGGGGCTTATTCCCAATTTGTAATTTCCCTTCATATTACACACAAATTTTTTTCTATGGTGCAAGAGAGAATAGGAAATGGGAGACAAATTTGAAGGCAGGCGTGACTGAACCTGACATTCAGAAAAATGTACCTAGATACTACAAGAGTGAACCCAAATTGACTCATGTCACTTTTTATCAGCTTTGAAGAGGAAAGTAAATGAGAACCTTACCCTGCTAACCATATTTTTAGTATCTTCTTTAAAAAGGATCTGAGCCAACTCTGTTCTCCTTTTGCAAACCTATTTCAGCTCCTAGTTCTGCATTCCAAGATGAGAATAAAATATGTTGTTTAAATAAGAAAAAAAAAAAAATCTTCAAAGTCAAAGCAGCAGTTATATAATGAAAGCATAAGCTTAAAGCTACAAAAAAAACCCCTGTGCATAGAGGTTTATTTTTAAAACATTATGCATTGTTGTCACTCATCAAGCAGCATTGAGAGTATATTGAACACCTACAAAAGATCAAAGAACTTCCATATTCTGTTAATTCTGCATTTTTAGCTTAACTAGTACATCAAATAAATTATTTTGGCTTTTATTTGAATGTGAAGTACAGTAATCAGCGCTCTAAAGCTAATCTGATTATGTGGTTTATTTCACAGAAGCTGTTCTAGCTCTTTTTCACTGAAGATTGGCCAAAAAATCAATGTTTCTTTTTCATAACTTTAAAATTCAGGAATATTATCTAATAATTATATTACTGACAGACTGTATACTGTCCCTTCTTCAAAAAATTCAATGCAGCAAAACCAAACAAATGGTTTTCTCTTACTTGAAAGAAGCAGGATACTGGGACTGTTAAATTACTGAAGAATTAGTAAAAGCCTAATCTTTTTCATGAAGAAATGTTGCAAAAAGCTGCAGGTACAGTAATTTCCTTATATATTTTTTGGGAGCTTATGCTATGAGTATAAATGCTATGAAAATGCAAATGAATTACTAGAGTACTTAAGATATGCATAACATGCAACTATTCTTTCAGAGGGAAATTTGCTTTTCTTTCTCATCACACATCTGGTTTGGGTTTTTGTACATTTTTTTGTTTAAGATTTATATAAAACACCCTTTAGATTTTGAACATCACATTCATAAACAAAAAGTGTCTGCAGTTCTGAATTTGCTGAAGTTCATCTTTTGGAAAATAGGAATTTTCCTAGGGTCTTTTAATGTTCATAGCATAACACCAGCATGGCAACACATTACAAAGAATATTTCATTGGTTTGGCTCCAAATGGAGGTATATTTACTTTTGTAAATCATGAGAAGCAGGAATTCCAACCTACTTATTTTGTTAAAAAATATTAATATGGTGCAGTAATGCTACTTTATATGTCACAAAATGTGGTTCAATTTTCCCTTATATATTTTACTGCTTATATTTGTCAACTTTATGTAAATTAGGGCTTTTAGTTATTTCATCAATTCTTTTCTAAATGTATTAATAAGTTCCGAATGTATTTTTTAGGGTTTTTTTTTTCAGTTTTATAACTAGAAAGTTCTTTTTAGATCAGCATTATTTCTGTTATGTTTAGCTTTTATGTTTCAGGGGCTGATGTGGAAAACACACAACAAAATCCTATGGCCTGTTTTATGCAAAACCAGCAGATAATCATAATGATCCCTCTGGCCAGAAAACCTTTGGAATGCTGTGCTCTGGCCATCCTGAATGAGGAACCGTTCTTCTCTTCTCCATCCAAAAATGAGCACATCTGCTCTCAGTGAAGTGGATGCCCTACTTTGTAGCAGATAATTTAATTTCATCGTGGAGTTTAACAGAGTACTTCCTGCTCTGAATCGGGTTCCAGCTTTTTTCCAGATGCAGACACTCAATCTGGTTTTCCTTTTCTACTCCTTCAGTGCTATGTTTTGACAGGGGGGAAGGATTCTCTCTCTGTGTTTGCTTATCTTGCATCCTTAGGTGCTAGTGAGGTATCCAGTCCAAATAACCCTGAAGTTTACTTCCATTTGCTTGTTCCATGGTTCTGAAGGTTGCTCCACCTTGAAAGGCTAAAATATAGCTACTTGCTGTGTGAGTCTGACAAAGAGCTACTGATACATCCTTAGGTTTCACTATTATGACGTGTAATGGTAATTTATTTTATCCCCCTACCTGCTTAGTATATTGTGGGAGAAGACTGGAAAAGACTGGTTAGTATCACTGTCTCATGCAAATTGAGTTGATCCAGTTTTAAAGGCTCGCTGTTGGCCTAACAGGGGTTAAAGTTTGGAGGAGGACTGTGAGAAACTTGACATATGAAGACTGAAATATTGGCACCCTATCCAGAATTTGGAAAATAAGGGAAATTAAAATATACCCAATACACATGAAAATAGCAAGAGAAATCGGTGGAGAACACTCATTTTACCATCTGATGATTTTCACACCCTGGAGCTATGCCTCTGGGGTAATCTGCACCTGTGAGACTTTGCTGAGGGTGCAGGTTGGCGGTGCCAAGCCCAGATCCACCTGTCCCTGCAGGCAGCACCCACCATTCCTCTCAGCTCTGACACCTCCAAAGCGGCAGCACCCCCTTTTACCTCCCACCCTGTGGACTACGGAAGAAAATGCCTGAGCTGAAACAAAGCGCTTTAGCTACCCATTGGGAAACAATGAGGAGATCAAGAAAGGCTTAAAGAGAACAAAAAAAGCATACGTATCATCTTACTAAGTCTGGCCATCACAGGGAGGTATCGGTACCTACCCCCTTGTCCCTGCTGTCGAGCTTGTCAGGACTGTTTTATCACCTGTGGACACTGTCCTCTGCCTTCCCTGAGGGTCAATTGTTTTAGTGCCTTTCACATTCTTTGACCAAAGTTTCAGAGTGGAATCTTATCATACTTCAGTCATGTCATGCTGTAGAAAATGTACTTCAAAAATACTAATGTGCTCTCCTGTCCGTGTAAGTCCTAGCAGTTACATCTATCTGTGTCTGCTCGGGGAGGCTAATGCAAGATTTGGCTGATAAATATCATTTAGACAGCAGTGCCAGAGCCAGCCAAAGCACGTATGAATAGACAACTTCACAGTGCTCATGTATTTCACAGCTGGAATTTCTTTTTCAGGCATTTTTTATTTATAACAGTTTGGATTATTCTGTCCTTTTCTGTCTGTAATAATGAGTAATTTCTGATATTTGTCCTTCAGAGGAATTTCCTTTTGTCCTTGGCTGTGGATACTTCATACAGGGTATGTAGGTGTCACCTCCTCAAATAATTCAGAATACAGAAATTGCCAAGCAGAACAGTAGCTCAGCTACTTGGGTATCCCTTTCTTTGGCAGTAGACCGTGCCAGATGCTGCACAAGAAAATAATTCGTTCCAAACTTCATCTGGGAACAAGCTTATGCCCTGAAGTTCATCATTTTCACAACATGTGTCCTCTGAAATGTCACATTTCCTTTTTCCACTTACGGTTTTAGAGTTGTGTCAGCTCCGTAAATCGTCTTTGCTCATCTGAGTTTCAGGGTTTTTTTAATAGCCTGTGTTTTTCATAGTTTGCACCCTTGATAACCTTGAATACTTTTTGTTAGTTTTTAAAGCGGTTGGTGTCTTAGCAGTCATAGTTTCTCACAACAGAGGTCAAGCTTTTACAGTGAGCGTTTCTCCTTTGTGCACGTAGCACTTAATATGAAGAAGCTTTTCTGTATGCTGACATGTTTCTGTGTTAAGAAGTATGGAGGGCCTAAGACATTTCATGGTAGCAAATCCTTTAAGCATTTATGCTGTTTATTTAGACAACTACGTTTTTACCTTCAAAGAATTTGCACTTCTTGCTTTTTTTCAAAAAATCCACGTGAATATTTTACACTAAACGCAGTTTTACAAGTTACTTTTGCACTGGTGAAATTATAACTTGCTCTTCGTATTTCATTGCAACCCCACAATTGCAAGAGGAATGTTGACCAGAAGCAAACCAAGAAGGATGAATCAACCCAGCTGGGTTTAATACAGGTTTACCTTAGGGTTTACCATCTGGAGTGTCCGTCTCTTGCTATTGCTAGGGAGGGAGTGAGGGGGACCGTAGCCCTAAATTAGGAGGAATAAGTCTGTGCTCAAGTGTCCAGTGCTTTGGTTGTCAAAATTATTTTATAATTTCTTTATATGAAATAAAAGTGTGAAAACAACAGGAATTCAGTGTTGCTAGGAGACCCTGCATGGCAGATTTCACCAAAGGAAAGTTAGGGGAAATTACAAGCCTGTGAGAGAATAGTCATTGGTTTGCATTTGTAGCGCACGCTATCAGATACTCTCTCAGTATAATATCATAAATAATGCATGATTAAAAATAGGTGTGCTTAAAATTAACATTTGTCTGCCTAATAAAAGTCAAGTCAGTTCCAGTTTGGTACATTGGCTGTATTAGTATGGCCAGTTTCTTCTGGAGACCTACATTTTTTTTAAATCTGTTGAGAAGTTTCAATGCTTGCCCTAAGAGTCTCTTTTCTCACTAGATTAAATACTGAGAAATAAAACAAAATATGTAAATATAGTATACCCAAAAGCAAAAAATTAATTTCAACACAGATGGGTTTCAGGAGGTCTGCTGCCAAAGATTTTAAAATTCTTGTGCTGGGGGCAATTTGCTTGCAATAGAAGAAAATGTATCCAATTACCCTTATGAAATTATGAGTTTTGCTCCCTAATCAGCCATTTGATGGGGTATTTGAAATGAAGGTGCAAGCAATGGCTATCTGTTTCTCATACTCTTGAGACAATGATAGGTTCGGTGTGTGTCGTTTCCCCATGCCCCCAAAACATGAGGAAAATAAGTAATAAGGATCATAACTTGACCAACATTACGTTGCAGGTAAAAATTTGTAACAGGGTTTTTTCTATATGTGCTATACAGTCATTAAAAATTAACCTTTCCAGACAAGATGATCCACATTTCACTCC
The DNA here is from genome assembly GCF_000699145.1 of Aptenodytes forsteri. Classification (NCBI taxonomy): domain Eukaryota; kingdom Metazoa; phylum Chordata; class Aves; order Sphenisciformes; family Spheniscidae; genus Aptenodytes; species Aptenodytes forsteri. The sequence goes on from NW_008794951.1 coordinate 1,757,528, forward strand.
ATCCCAGGATCTTCTGGATTTGCTGATTGAAGTCAGTCCTGTTCAGTTTAATATCAGACTTCCCTGCAGTCAGGGAACAGTGGCAAAGCAACAGAAGTGTTCACCCGGGTAAACGCGTTTGGTGGGTATGTGAATAACACTTGATATGCTTTGGGTCTTCCCTTCCCTCGATGAAATGATTCTTCCTTGGCTTCTCTGTTGCTCATCTATATCAAACTCGGGACATTCCCATGCAAGTAGAGGTTCTTTATACGTTTATTCTGATAGCAGATGTGTAAGTGAAGCTGGCCTTCACACTAAGTCTATGTCTCTCTTAGCTCAACGTCCCTGCTGCTACTGTGATTTTTAGTACTTTGAGCCTGACACTGAAACTCCATTTTTAAAAGTAATGTATCAGTCCTTCTATTGAAAAGCCATAAATATGGAACGCGATCGTGTAATATAAAAAAGTTTTCATATTGATTTCTTTGTAGAAATCATAAATTGCCCACACTTTGTACAGCTTTGTACAGACTTGAGAAAAGCACAGAGCAACAGTAGCTTCGGAGAAGATGCATGTCAAGCTGCCACCAATACTAACAGTCCCAGAGCTGCAGCTGATACGTACTTACCTGCCTGTTCTACTTACGGAATGAGAAACATCACTAAGGGATATCTATGCCCTAATAGCACCTCTGATTTTGAATCCTGCAGGGCCCTGAGCAAACTAATTAGACTTTCTTTCTTTAATTTTACCTATCTGTCAGGCATTGTCATTCAGCATGAGTCTCACAGGAATTTTGTGACTGTTAATTAGCAAAACATTGCGGAATCAGAAAGGGCTCAACAACAGTGAGGAGAAAAACATACAGAAAAAGGAACAGAACTGGGAGCAGAAGAAAAGAGCACAGAAGAGGGACAGAAATCAAACATATGAGAGGGCCCAAGGTGAAAGGACAAGTGGAGTGCAGACGGCAGCGTAATTCTGATAGAAGTTGAATGAGAGACCAGAAGAGATTTGTTTTTCAAGTAAAGACGTCTCTCATTGGGCAGAAATGAGGGAAAAGACAGTGTTATACAAGTGGCCTGAATGAGCTCAGAAGATTTTGAGTACATTAAGGTTTGAATAGTTTATTATTATTCTTTGTCAAACAGTTTTCTACAATAAGGTTACTTTGCCTAATTTTGCTGTATTGATATATTTGAGTATTCTGCTTGTTCTAAAACAATTGCGGAAAAATGGAATAGGAGGCAGACCTAAAAGTACAATATACTCAAAAGTTTCCCATTGTATAATGTTTCGTACAGGTAGGCCCTACATATCTCACATATATGAGAAATTATCTCTGTATTTGTTTAAACCAAGAATGATTTAGTTTGGAATTTTATTTCCTCCTTCCTCCCGCATTCCTCCTGCTCTGATTTAATTTCATAGAAAA
>NW_008794951.1:1758960-1768345 GCF_000699145.1 Aptenodytes forsteri
TCCTAAGTCTTTAATATTGATCATTGTTGGAAAAATAAATGTGATGGATAGATAAAATTAAAATGGCTGGTGAGTGTCAGAGCTCAAACAGTTGTCTCAGACAAGCATCAAAGAGTTGAGAAGGAAATCCTTTCTTTCATTAAACTCCCATAGGATACAGGTGATCCAGAGTATGTATTGGAACCTTTCAAGTCTATAAAAATACTGCAGAAACCAATGAGAACTGGTTATTCAATACTTAGCTTAAAGAATGGTTTCTTGTATGTTTCTTTGTAGTTCAATCTGTCATTTCATTGAGTCTACCGGCAATATGATTTAAGAGTCTGACAAACACATTAACCTCTTAATAACAATTTCCTCAAATTCCCTTTTCAAGCCTCTCTCTTTGATAGGGCTAGAACACATAGTATATCTTGTTTCATTTTGATTTTTCTTAGCTCACCCTCTAAACTTGATTCATTTATTTTTGTCTGAACCTAATAGGGCAGACTCTGTTGAAAGATGACTGGGGTGGTTATCTAAATAGACAGAAAAAAAATCAAGTTTCACCTGACTAGGCTCACGAGGCTTCTGTCCAGGTGATAGTCAGTGAGAAAAATTCCTTTGATGAACAGAAACAAAGGACTCGCAAGCCAATTTTAAAGACTGAATACTTTCTCTTGTTCCATTAACCATCTCCCCCCTCTTGATTTGGATTTTCCCAATGTAAGTTCTAAGCAATTTATGAAATTGTTTGTAACCCTAACTTGCCTGTGTGGGGTACATCTTCCATCCCTTTTACGTTGTGAAAGTTGAATATATTAATTCCAAAATGTTTGTCAAATCCATTACTTCATCTATATGTGTGCCTGTCCTTAAACGGGTCCAGTTCTGTCCCTGTCAGCACTCTCAGAAGAAGAGCAAGAATAAGAACTTTTGGGAACTGAATTTGGCTGGAAATGAAAAGTAAAAAAAAAAAAGCCCAGATGTAAGCAGTAAAAGAATTAAGCACTGGAAGAATTTTTCTCATGGTAGTTTTAAATTAAGACCAGAATTATTTTGTAAAGCATTCTGTATTCACACAAAAAAAAAAAAAAAAAAATTTCAAGGAATCCAGTGTTTTGTGTTGTTCAGGAAGTCAACTAAATGATTACAGTGGCTCCCTTTCTTTAAAATCTGTCATTTTAGAAAACATATGAAAGATTTTGAAATCAAAACAATTAGGTAAATGATAGTTATATAGGAACCAAAATAGGTAGACATCCAAAGGAAAAGTTTACTTGTTTACGAGACGTTTCTCAGGAAAATTTGAGCTGTGTTGAAGAAAAACTTTCAGACTTCCTGGAGATAATCCATTCTGTGAGTCCCCCACCTTCCCGCACATAAATTGAACGGCTACAGCCCATATTCCTGTTAGGATTCGGGGCAGCTAGTGGTAGTCTGTTAATCTGCCCTTCTCATAGCAAAGTATTATGAAGTTCACATAGTAGTATGTGGTTCAAAAAGGTTTTGCTCCATGAGAAAGTGGGTAGTCTTGCATAGCTCCCTTTGCTAATAAAATTGTCATTGGCTTCTGAAAGATTAAAGATCTGTCCTCCCTCACTTGGTCTGCAAACGAACATTGCATTTTCCTGTGAGGCATATGTTTTAAGGGGAGTGCAGGAAGGCTTGTCCTTCTTCATACAGTGACAATTATTTCATGTATGTCCTCACAACATTCCTTTCTTCTTGTGGCATCAAATTTGACCTTAATTGGGCTCCTAGCGATAACATTATAAAATACACAATTGATAGCAGGTATTTAGAACATGAACCGCTAAAATTTAAAGAGGGTAAAGCAGACGGCATCAGATTATTTCCTAAGTTTTCATCTGCTAATTTGAAAAGATCTTCATTCAAACCTTCTCTGCATACAGAAATTGGATTCTGTACTGCAGCTACATCAGGTAACAAATTTCCGTGGATGATGCTAGAAAGATGCTGTACAACTCAATAACAGGACTCATTTGAAACGCTGGTAGTCAGCCCCTGCGTCTGAAATACATGCCTCTCAAGCGTAACATGTTCAGCGTTACACTGGAGTGAGAATATACGCTACCAAGCTTAGAGACAGAAGTGGTGTAATCTACTGACATAGGTAATGTGAGAAATAATTATTTAATGCCCATGAAGCAGACAGAAAATTAAAAGTGCTATAGAGTGGTTGCTATTAAAAATCTTTACAATTTGACTTTGCAATTAGATTACGTTATCACAGTATTCCCCTTTTACTCAGTATAGGCACATCTAGGGAATACTACCAATCCAGGAATGCAGCAATGGCATTAATTACTTGCAAATGTAATTAAGAAAAACAATACTGATGATCTCTGATGATCATGAAGTACCTATTTACTAGAGCAACTAGAATTTAGGACTGGAAATGTCGCATTCTTGAATATGATTGTATATGTCAATTATAAATGATGTTACAAGATCTTAAACTTCAGACATCTATGCTTGCCTTACTGTAGATGGGAATGATCGGATTAGGAAATGTTGGCCTCATTTAAAGCAGCGCTGAAATACCCTTTGACTTTACTAGACAAAGTTTCATCCTTAGTCACTTGCCAAAAGCTGTAGAGGGAGTAACTGTCATAGAAGAGACAGAGTCAGAACTCATGAGTATTCTGGTTAAAGCTGTGCAGAATATTTTCAGTGTAATTCAGAATTCTTTAAAATGTTCCAGTTATCAAGCAACAACCTGAAAGTAGATGGATTTTGAAATCTGTCTTAATAAAGGAATGCATGACATCTTAAAAAATAGTCATGTTTTCATACAAAACCTTTGATCTACTTTTTACCTTTTTTTTGTCTTCCACTATTTTATTTCTAAGCAAAACTTGGAAACCTGGGGTGAAATAAGATCTGAGCGATTTTCACATCGTTCAGCCTTTAGTTCATTTATGCAATCACTTGATTATGACTTTTTCTTATTTTAAACAGACTCAGAGCCCTGCACTTCAGTTCACAGTTTTTCTAAGTGAATACTTAGCTTAACCTTTACATTTTTTATTCCACCACCACCCAGTACAAAACCAGCAAATTCAAGATAACTATGTGGCACATGCGCATTGTGATACGATCCAGGGATTGCACAGTGGAAGATAAATTCTGTAGGATTCGTACATATTGTGTGCTGTACAGTCCCAATAGGAGTCTGCTAATTTTCATTTTTTCAGGTAATTGAGCTGTACAATTAATTATACAAGGTCAGATAAGTATCCTGTGGACACAAGGTTGTCAACCTTTCATAGCAAAGGTTCAGCTGGCACCCTAAATGGTAAAATACAAACTGAAAGTGTAAATGCAACTTAAGGAGCCCAGGGCGGGGGGGGAGGAAGGGGGAACAAGCATGAATTACTTCTGTATTTTTAGATGGTTGTATTCATAGTTATTTTTGCAATACTGAGTCTTTGAAACATTTGGAGTAACTCTATTGACATTTCGCTGGTATTGCCAAGGCCCAGGCACAGCTGCTTGGATGCTGTAACGCGCTAACAATGCCATTTCTCTCTCAGCAGTTCCCTGCTTTGCAAAATTTCTGTGCGTATTTCTTTGGGGCGATGTTTCTTTGCATTGATCCAACTTCCAATGGCTTCTGACAACTTATTTATCAGAGGTTGCCAGGCAGGATTAGGGCTTGTTGTTAAGACCACGGCACAGCCTTCAGAGCTTGTTTGTGGCTGCTAACTGCCAGGGAACGTCTTTGAGAGCATTAGCTGACGTGGAGGAGTGGAAAGGTAAAAGGCTGTAGTGGTGCATTGGTGGGAGCGGGTGAGCCATTTGCCTTTTAATGTGCAACTCCCTGTAATCTCCTTGATGTTTACCGTGGTGGTGTGGACAGATATGGGACTCATTCGTCTAAACGCTGTCCACACGCATATAATTACACTCACAGAAACTTGTACTGGTTTATGAATTAATTTAAACATTATAGTAACTACTGTCTAATAACATACAGGTTCCCATCGTATTTAGAGTATTAAATTGCAGATGAGAATTCCTCGGAGAGACACAGTGCTGTGTGCCACACAGGCTGCATACCCATTTGCTGCTCAGGGAGGAAAAAACTCTGCGCAGTGTATTCTATTGCTGTAGCTTGACTTCGCTGTGCTTGCTCAAGAATTACTGTGAAATACTTTCTAGGACCAGCAGCAAGTTCATTTAAGTCAGCCTCCATTTGAAACCGAGTCAGAGAGCTATGCAGTTCAGTAACGCTTAACGTATATTGTTAGTGGCTTCTGGTTGTTGTGGAGATTTTTTGGTTTTTCACTAAATACAGCGTGTGAAAAGCAGTAATGCTACCAGTAACAGCAATATAAGCCTAACCCTAGATTAAGTAAAAACACGAACACAGGAGAGCGTCAACATTTTTGCATTCCGAGCTAAACTACTCTTTGCTGTACTTTGTTAAACAGACCTTTAAGGTTGTATTTAACATGACCAAATGAGTAGATATTTTTCAAGAAATAGTTTATGATTTTGACCTCTGTATTTTGGCTCCCGTGCTATCAGTTTGCTTGACCAGCTTGTCATCTACCCACCCCTTAGACTGCCTGCCAATTCTTTACTGCAAGCTTTTTAAAACAGCTTAAGAATCAGCAATAAGGTCAGGCTCTATCAATAGCATAAGAAGGGCAAGATTTTTACAAGTCCCTGAAATCGATTGGTGGTTGCCTTACGGCACTGCACGTATCATCGGTAATTTCTGCGGTGCGTATACGGTGGCTTTCTGCAATACACTGCAACCAAACAGCAGTCTAGCACATCTAGGACACTATGAATTTTTCTGATGCTTCTTGTCAAGTTTCTTATTTAACAAGAAGGGATTGAGCATATATATATAATAAATGCATGAGCAGTCTGATATTCATAGATGAACTTTCTGTGCACCCTTTATGTATCTACACACATACTTAAGCATTCACATAAAGAGACAAAAACTAGAGAGAAAATTATTCTTAATATTGTACAGGTTTTTTATCTCCTGAGTTATCTTTCGGTATTTTAGCCAAATGCTAAATAGTTACATTTAGCATGTAACTTCGATCTGGTTTCTGTTTGCAGTTAACTTCCAGTTTGTTGCTGAAATGAAGCAGGATGTAAGGCGATCCTGGGGACAGCAGTGCAGTGGGGTAGCTGTGCCTTCAAAAGCTAACGGTGTATATAAAATAGAAATTTACACTTCCAAAATTTTCCTGTTTTCACAATGCCTCCAGTGTTGCTATCCATCTGATAAGCTACACTTACTGTGCAGTGTTGACAGTCTTAAATTCAATCTGCCAAATAATTCATCTCCTCCTGAGCAACTCTAAACAATGATACTCACCTTTAAATAGATGCTGCATGTTTAAAAAATCGCTATCTGCAACTAAAAAATATCCAACACGAGATTTTCAAATCTTCACATAAAAAAATGAAAAAGTGTGCATACATCATACAGCTGTAAGGCAATATGACCATGCGGAGCTGAGAAAGATTCATGTTAGAATAACCTGCAAATGGCCAGGGATAGAGATGAGTATTTCCTATACTTTGTAACTGGGATTTTGACATATTTTTACATTGTTAAAACTAATTAGAAGTTCACATTTACCTCATGTTATAGTCTGTATTACCATTGATATTTCCTGTTGTCTGGATGGTTTTGGGTGTTTCAGATACTGCTGTTCAGTAGAGAACAATGAATATATCTATTTTAACAATAAATGTCAGCTTCACAACAGTTTTTGATCCTGGTAAAATATATATATTGGTTTGGAAAAAAGCATGCTGCTAAAAAACCAAAGCCCTCAACAAGATTGTAAAACTATTTAAGATAAAACATAGATGCTTTTAATTTTAAATTGTTCATTTTTTTCTTCTGTGGAGGTGTGCATATATAGACACAAGACAAGTAAATGAAATAAAAATTGTATTACTAATTTATAAACACATTAGGAAACGTTTTTAATATGTGCTATCTGTAGAACATGTGACATAATATTTATGAGGAGAACAGATGAAGCTGCAGGCCACAGAGCATTAAAAACACAACTGCGAAGTACTATGTCCCACTCAGTTGCACCTAGTGGGGTGGAGGGGGTGGGGGGGTACATACCTATGCACAAATGTGTACGTTTTCCCCATGAAACAGAAGTGAGCCTTGACTTGGGAGGCCTGCAGACACACCGGCGCAAAGCACCCCGGAGAGAAATGCACCAGCAGGCAATTGCAAAACTGCCCTAGTGGCAGAGGGGAATGTGCAGATCCTTGTTTGAGATCCAAACCTTGAGCAAACAGTCCTACCAGAAAAGCTTCCAAACTGATTGCTTTTGTGTTTGACCTCTAGTAATAGCTTAGCAGCTATTTAAAATCTCATGGGATGCTACTTCCAGCAATGTTTATGGTTTTCAGCTGCTGAAAGCATGTCCATTTATATGTGCCAAGCTGGCTTGCGTTTTTTTCTATAAATATCTGAATTGCTGTGGGCATCACCCCTGTTGTTATGTATTTAGTATATACTCTGTAACTAGCACCAGCACTTACACACCATAAATGTCTATGTTTTGATTGCGTTATAAATAATCAGTATTTCATTATCAGGTTTTTATCGCATGTTAACACATGAAAAAGTAGCTTTCTCTCTCTTTCAAGTAATCACAGTGTTTTAATGTTTCAAGTAAGCACATTAGCTAACATGCCTGCAGATACAAAGTATTTATCTCATGATAAAAATATAGGAATAATTGAATAGCGCATAGTCATGATTTGCAAATATTGTATTAAAGAGCGATTTGGCTCAAGGATTTTGCTATTCTTGAGTCAAGGAAAGTGTTGACCTTTATTTTTTTTTCTTCATTTGTGTTGTCTGAGATTCTTATTGACTGTTAAATGTTAGACAGGACATTTACAACAGGTAATAAAAAGAGGTAAAAAGTTGAATTTAATTGGAACCCCCCCAGCAATTTGGCTACATGTAGCTTACTGCCTTAGCAAGCCCTTAATGGACTAAGACAAAATGAAAGTGAAACATTGCTTTGTGATCTGCTCAGTCTTCCAAAACTTTTGGATAAGCTTTAAAGTGTGCTATTTCACAGCTGACTTAAGGGAAAAGAAGCAGTTTTCAGACACCCTGAAAGAAAGGTAGTCTGGAGAATACCTCTAGAGTACTCTGGGAAATACTAAGAAATGAATATTGAATATATTGTATTGTATTGAATGAGTATTGAAATACTGAAATGAAAAAGAAAAAAAAAAAATCAAACATTTTCAGAGGGTCTGAGCTGGGATACAAGACAATACTTGGAGAGACTTCAGCGCACCACAGGAAGATCTGTAACAATATTAGGGTGTTTTTAAGTCTCAGGTGTGTTCAATTTTTTCCAGCTATTTTATCTTTTTGTTTGTCATATAGATATTTTGGTACAAACAGAACCTTTCCTCCTAAATGATCAACCTTTTTTTCCCTGTGTCTGCTTACTTTGTGAGACGCAGGGCTAGGGTGAGATGCTGCCGTAGGAAAGAAATCTGTATAGACCTGAGAAAACTTTGCAGCAAATAGTTAATTTGCTCCTGTTAGTGTTAGGTGCCCTGAAATATTTGATCTAGGATTTATGTGATCAAACTGGCAACCTCCGCTTCTTTTTGCAGTCTGATTCTCTTCATCTAATGTTTATTGTTCGTAATTAGCTGTTCATTGATGTTAATTAGACAACACACATTTCTTAAGTGCTATGTTTTTTCTGGCTCTGTAAACTACGTGTGCATGAAAATTCATTTCAGTTTCCCAAAAGTGGGGATAGATGAGTAAGCGTTTGCTATCAATGTGAATTTCTGGGGTTTATTGGAACATATTCCTGAATATTTTCTTTTCAGACTTCACACATACCTTTTGTTGGTTCTGGATATATAGTGGGTACTTAAAGTTGGGCTTGCTTCAATTAATAGGGTATGAAAGCAGAGCGTGGCATATGTTACAGGCAGAGACCATTACAGAAAGTCAGTAAAGAAACATAAGAGGAAAGTAAGCAAGCGAGGACAGTGTGAGATCAGTGGCACACTGTTTGGCATCTCTTTTGTGGCACCTGCACAGTGTGCATTGTTCTTCTGTGCAATGACTGAAGGGACTAAAATCCTGCTCAGATATAGGAACACTCCCCGAGCTCTGAAGGAAGGTTGAGATGCATGAGTCAGTGACATACTGTAAACGAGAAATGGAGTGAGACTGCCTGGTTTTGATGAGAGCATTAGGGTGAAGTGATAGATTGAGCTGATATTACTGAGGTAGGGAAAGCTTTATATCATAAAAGAATGGGTAGACAAGGAGATAAAACAATACTGTGCTTTGTGTCAACAAGAAACGTGAAATGTGTGAAGAAATGCATGGAATTATAAAAAAGAATGAATGAGTTTTCTCTCCAGCACACTAGTCTTTGCATAAATTCTGTTGTTTACTGCTTGTTGTAAGACTTCGGATATATTGTCTTTCTTATGTTTTTCAATATGCTTTATTTGGGCATACGGTGACTCATTGAAATCTCAGTTCTCCAAACACTTAGTGCTTTGTATCATGATAATGATGTCTGCAGAGGGAATACTGGCAATAGTAAGCAACAGGCTTGAGGAGTAAGAGATTCCTAGACTGTGTCCCTGCGCTTTAATTTAAAAAGTTCATGCATCTGAGTGTCATCTTTTTTTTATAGTGAGGATCACATTGCAATTAAATAACATACCAGTACTAGAATGACTGCGTGCCGAGAAATAGTGCTGTAATGGTCGCTATGCAGTGTGCACATATTTTTATTTTATGATTGATAAGATGCATCAAGTTACAGATGTCTCTGGGTACTCACCATAGACGATTAGACCTGGGAGTGGTCTCAAGAGATCCTCCAGTTCATTCTTATATCCCAAGATCAGCTACACCAAAATTGTTCCTGAATAATATTTGCCTAACTGTAAGGTCTGTTTAAAAGAAAAAAGAAAACAGACAGGGACAAGAAATAAAAAAATCAGATTCTATTAACTTAATGATTAAAAAACCCAATCGTTAAATATATAATGAGGGGACAAGAAAAATCAGCTGACAGGTTTTTTTAATAACAAACTAACCTGAAAATTGTCCTTTCCTCTTTTCTCCCTCTCTTCTTTCCCCTGCAGTTTTGGAAGTTAAATTTCACATATTGTGCTTTTGTATATATGTATTCTCCTGTGATGTTCTGATATCTGATATGATAGGAGGTGTTAGAGTGTGTCCAGAGAAGGGCAATGAGGCTGCTGAGAGGTCTGGAGAACAAGTCTTATGAGGAGCGGCTGAGGGAACTGGGGTTGTTTAGCCTGGAGAAAAGGAGGCTGAGGGGAGACCTCATCGCTCTCTACAACT
>NW_008794951.1:1768709-1796895 GCF_000699145.1 Aptenodytes forsteri
TGGTGTTGGGTTGACGGTTGGACTCGATGATCTTAGAGGTCTCTTCCAACCTTAATGATTCTATGATTCTATGATATCCTCCATCCAATTTTGATTCATTACACCAATTATTCTGAAATATTCAGCATTTTGTTTTAAGTCAAACTTTATTACTTTTCAGATTTCTTGGTATTCCAGTTTTTTTCTTAAGCTGAATTTTCAACTGGGACTTGCTATATATTATTTTTTCTTCAAATCTCCATGAAGCCATTTAGATATTGATAAACATGGATTTAAATATCCACTTTAATATAATTTAGTGACAATCTGAGATGCCAAATGCGTGGACAAATGTATGGGCATCCTTATTCTATTAGTGGAGCAGGAAGCACCACCCAAAATCAACTTTAAATAGCTTCATCATAAGACCTAGTTTTCACATGTCCATATCACTCTTTAACTACTCGCGCTGAATTTGTACGTGAAAACTGACTGCCTCAGTCTGAATGTACTTTAAAAGATGTCAGCAAAAACACTACACATGTCCAGAAGGAGACAAGGAGAAAATATATTGGTTTGCTCAACTAAAAGATAATCTGACACCTCATAATGCCATCCTCAAATATTCCTAGAAATAGGTAGGAGGAAGAGTAGCTGTTATATCCAGGATATTATTCTTGAATATTTAATATGAAACTCTGAAAATTAAATCCACTTTAAAACCTTCTGGTAAATTCGGTTTTCTCAGATTTCATTTTTGCAGCAAACTTTGTAGAAGTTTTATTCGCAGTGGGTATGACCCAGCCCTGGAGCCACACAAGACTTTTCCTGCAGCTGCAACTTTTGATTGTGTAGGTTTTGCCAGGAGAGAGTTACAGCACATGAGCAGGAAAACTCTCCCTCCTGTGTCCTCCGTAGCCCCTCAGCAAAGTGGATGAAATAGATGAATTTTTCTGTTCTTCAGCTGTCAGTAAATAACTGAAAGCCAGTGTGGAAGTTTTGGATCCTTTTCCAGAACTGGTTCACAAAGACATTTACAGCACTTGGACCCACGGGATGGTTCCCAACACTTGTAAGGAAGTATATGGTTTTAAAGAAGATGGTATGTAATAAGAGAATTTAAGGGGGTTTTGCTGAAGAAAAAAAAAATAAAAAAATACATTCTGGGTCAAAGCAGAAGGCTGATCTATCCCAGTATCCTGTGACAGGTAACTATCTACAGGGGATGCTTAGGCAAGAGCAGAACAGGGGAATGTAGTGATGCTCGTCTAGAAAACTCTCCAATTCTCCAGCAGTTTGTGGCCCAGCGACTTCTGTAGAAAGAAAACCGTTTAGATCCCTTGTCTCATTTATTTCAGCAGCTGAATAGGATTCAGTGAATGAGGCAGGGTGTTGCAGGAAGAAAAAAAAGATATCCTCATGGTTAGTGACCTGGAGAATTGGTTTTCTTCATGCTCCTGACACACAGTAATGCTATGCTGGTTACTAAACCCACACTTGATAAGGAGTTTACCTTAGCTGTGTATATTCTGGACATCTGACTTGGGATTGTAATATGTACCAGTGCTGAGACCTCACGGCTGCAACTGAAGTAAATTGCTCTGCCTTGGATATATAAAGTACAATATAACACTAAATCAGATTTTAGATTTCTGGCATCGCATCTGCTATCTTTGGAATAGGAATAACAATATGCACTTATCTCAGATAGTTGTTTTGAATGTCTTGTGCAGGACCTAAATACCGCATTGATGAGTGTCACAGAAAGGCTCTGAAGAAATTAATCATTTAGTCTACAGGGTCTGACTAACGTACAATAAACAAGGCATGACACCATACAGTAAAGAGTGGGGATAAAAATATAATATTGAATAAGCGTCACCAAGTGATTTATTCCCATCTTGTGCACTGATTGAAGGCATATATTTCTGCAGAAATATTAATTTGGGGTTTTATCACAAGGAGACTGAACTGAATTGGGTATATGAAAGTAGCCCATCTGAATCGTGATGTTTCCTAATTTTAGGTGCCTAATTCTGAAACATTAGTAATTTGTGCAGTTTATTTCTAAAAGAGGAATACCTTTGGTTCATCTGACCTTGTGGAGCACGTAATCATTTTATATGCTTTGAAATATATCTATTTCTTATTATTTGAGCTGTTACTTTTATTACCTGTAGAAGCAAATCTTTCAAGACTTTAGAGAGCAATTTTATTGGATGATGATACGGACGTGCAAGTCCTGTAAGACCTTACTAGGCAATATAGCAACTTTGACATCATCACCAGCACCAGATTTTCTTCTCAGTCATGGAAAAAAAACCCAACTAAAATTAGCAGCAGATCAAATTTGAGCAGGAAGATGCAAATTATTCTCTGTTATGACTCTATTACAGTCAAGCAATAACAACAGAGGACAGTATGATACTCTACCTGTATGTAGACAAGTGACTCTCTCTTGTGAGTCATGCCTGGAAAGAGAACTTAACAACTTACTGGTATTGTCAGTAAAGCAGCATTTTATTGAGTGGGTCTGTTGGCTTTCTCACACAAGGAGAAGTGTGAATTTCCCAAAGGCCTCGTGATTTGGAAGGCGCTATTTAGATTTATTCTTGTCATTATGTTAGACTTACACTGCATCATGCAGTCAGGCCCCAGGTAAAATGTGAGCTTTCTGTGGGAAAGTCAGGAGGCTGATGAGTTTCAGGAGCTCATTTGCCAAAATACTCTACTCTGGTGAATAGGCATCTAGAGCTGCAGTATTTATTTTTGTAATGTCAAAAAAAACCCACAACCAAAGACCCAAGAAAACAAGAAAAGAAATAAAATTTATGTTGAAGTCCCCAGAAGGTACTAGCCACTGGCTTTACCTCCGTTTGCACTGCAGCGTGGAACCCTGCAGGGTTTGCACGCCTGGGGTTTGTATGCCTTTCTACCATTTTGAAGCCAAATTCAGTGGGAAGAGATGTGGGTTTTTTTCACAATAACATGAATATGTTCAGAAAACAGTACCGCAATTATGTATTTACCCACTAGAAGTTTCTGCCAAGTTGTAGACGTTTCATTTGGGTCATGTCTACAGCAAGCACATAAGTTTATTTTCAAACTGCGTTAGCTAACATTTTTTACTAACACAATAATCAAGAACCTGTAGTGAGTATGCACAGGACAATTTGTGTTCAAAAGCATACTCAGCTCCTTGGAGTCATAATAATGTTGATAAACTCTAAGAAGGTATTACCAATCCTTCTAAAATTAACAGTAAAGATTAGCAAAAAGGGAATCATTTCATCACTTTATTTGAAAGACTGTACTTTTAATAATGGAGTTTTCCCTCTTGTCTTGTTACTGACTTATGCGTTCCGTGTGATAAGACATTTTATAAAAATAAGTTACTGAGACCTGGTTCAAAACCCAGTGAAGTGAACAACAATTTTTATGTTGACCTCATTAGGCTTCAGTCCTTGAGTATTCTTGAAAATTATGCGAAACTCAAAGAAGCTTCCTCTTAAATCCTTTTGAACCCTTCCAAGTGAAAGTGCATCATCTCCAAAGTTATCTTTCCAGAGCTCAAAGTGTGAACAGCTTCAATCATCGTGGCCCAAGTAAAGCCAATGCATATTTGTTTCCTTAACAAGTTAATGAGGATCTAAGCTGATTTTTTGATGACAGTGAAAATCACATAATTTTTTATAAAACTCTGGATTGAATCAGAGCAGCTTGATGCAACACCTGCTGATGCTGACTACTGGTATCGTAAGCAGTCGTTCACAGCAGAACCAGCTCCTCTACTGAGCAGCCAGAGTAAAGGATGCAAAGAGGATAATGGTATAGCATGAGAGTGGTATACATTACATATATTATAATGAGGACGGGCAGCAAAGTAATCTACTTCTCAGTTCAGTATCGGACACTATGATCTTGGCCTAGATAAATGCTATTGCATTTCTGCACTCAAATGTATGAAGTGAATATGTTGGACAACCTGTAAAAAATATATTATCTGTAAATTTCAATTAGATATCTCAATTTTTTGTTACTTGGCTTGTAATCTAATTCATAGTTTAATCACTGTTATCTGGACTGAGATTTTTATAGGCATTTAACAGAATGCTCTTGTGAGTTTAGTGTGAAAATTATTTTGAAAAATTTGAATCTACATGGAATCATAACTGTAAACAAATTTTGTAGGTTAATTCTGACAAACACACACCTGCACACACATGCATATGTATATAAATACAGTATGCATTAACCTAGCCTGCTTATGCCCCTCCTCCTTCCTATATACACTGGTGCTGTTACCTGGTTAGTATATTCCAGAGTTAAAAGGAAATGGTTCAAACGTCTAATACTAATTGCGAATCATTCTTCCTCTATATAATGTGGAGTACCAAGAATAAAGATATTTTTCCTTTTTGGTAGTAAACATAACATGTGGCTCTAGTTAGAAGACCGTGCTCTTTGGATTTTATGGCCAATATAATCTCTCTCTATTGATTAAGTACTGTAATGTTGTTGGAGTATCTGTGAAGGCGTTCAGTCAGTACCACAGAAGGGTATACATTTTCCATTGCATTTGTCTCAAAGAAATTCTACAGCACTCTGCAATATACTGAAATCCTTGGAGTTACTTTATAATTATAGTAAACCTTTTCTACTGTCAAGGAACCTCTATACGGCAATTTCAGTGATTGATGCAGAGAAAGCTGTTGTGCATTACTGAATGCTGCAATGGTAGTAAATACGTTGAAGTAATTAAACTAAAAAGTGTTTTATTTACAAAATATTAGTGTAGAAAATATTGGTTTGTTATGCAGTAAAATTTCAGTAGTAAAGCCTCACTTCAGCAACTAGTGTCTTTTTCTTAAGAAGAAAGAAAAGAAAAGATGGAGTTATTAGGTTTTTTGTCATAAATTAGGAAGGTGTGCTAACTATTACAAATTAAGAGTTTCTATCATCCATCTGAAGTTCTTCCCATCCAGAAATTATCCACTAGAGCTGAATAACTTTAACATTTTAAAATAAAATCCCTACGGAAAACACCTGTTGGAACATAGCACTTATAAAAATAATATTAGAATATTGGCAAATATATGTCAGCAGACATTGCATGCCATCCGCGCCAGCCTGAGCAGGAAAGGCTTCCCTGTGGACAAATAATTGCCCTGCTAACAAATAAGCAGGGATTACATGTGCAGAGCTCTCGCTGGCTTTGAAAGAAAATTGTTTTTAAAATAAGCACAGAACTGCTGGAGTCTATGAGCAGTCCACCTTCCTATAGTAAGCTTCTTGGACCTAGTCAGTAGTTTCTTTGTTTCCTTTACTTTCTTGGCTTTATTTCCTCCTAGACACCACTTCATTCACATTCCCATTGGAAAAATACAGGATAATTGAGGAAAGGGGATTTTTTTTCTTCTTTTCCTCCTTCTTCCGCTATCCTGTAGATTCTTCTTTTTATGGGAGAGAACAATTTATCAAGATAGACGAAGATTATCTTCAGTTTTGTTAATATCTGCATAAATCTGTGCAAGCTCTCGTCGCTGTAACACGTCACTTGTGTTACAGTGATAAAAAGAAAGCAAAATTTAGTCTTGGGGACCCATGTTGAGTGAGGACGACAAAGAAGGGCAAAATAAATAGCACAGTAGCTGTGGTTGAAAAGATTATTTAGGTGGGCTGTGTGGTGTGAACAGGGTGAGTATCGACAAAACCAGCAGGAATAAAGTATTGGAGATATCCCCTGGCAGTTTGCAGAACAGCTCAGCATTTACGTAGCCTGGAGGTGAAAGGCAGATTCAGTTCCCTTTTCTGCCAGAGTATTGAAGTTTTCAGCAGCAACTTTATAAGAGAATCTGAATATAGACTATTCCTTGAGAATATGCAGAATGAGTCACATTAAGTTGCTTTCAGTCTCCACTGTTTGTACTGTTCTATGTTGTACAAAATACTTAAATACTTAATAAAGCAGAGACTGGGACCTTATCCACTAGCTACTAAGTAAAGTAAGTCCCAGGGCCACCGTTTTTACTTTCATGTTGTAAATTGTGATTTACATTCATTTGAACTGCTTTTGCTTTTGTTAACAGTCAGAAATATTTCATTTAATCTGGATTTTTTTTCTATTTTTTTTTTATTTTGAGGGGAGGAAAAATCATTCTGATTTGTTTCCAATTTGCCCTATTTTTCATAACAACAGGATAACCCTTTATTACTTGAAAAGTAATTTCTGAGTTAGAGCCTTTTTCTTCCACTATCCAGTCTGAGAGTTTAATCCTCATTTTCAGAATTTCTGATTTCAGGTTACTGCCATTAACAATAAGGACTCCTGCTCAGAATAGGAATAAAAATAAGATGCTACTTCTGAACATTGCATTAATGAAGCTTGATATGTGACCATATAAATCTTTGAATCCCTTTGCACGGTGCAAATGATCTTCATTGTTACATACATACTTCCTTAATTTTACTTATTACTTCTTTAATTAAAAATACTCAATGCTTTTCAGTTTGAGTAATCATCATATCTAAAAGATTTCTACAGTCTTTACAAATCTTTGAAGTCAGTATACATACACATAAATTTGCAAATATTATTATTAGTGTTTCATTTCAAGTGCCATCTAAATAATCTTCGGTTATCTTTATTTACTTCATATGTCGAACGACTAGTTATAAGTTTGCCTAATATACAAAAGTGTAGAATATCTATAGTAGGTCTTAGGAAACCATTGGAAAAAATAGACACTTTTCACCAAATAAAACACTTTGCCAATACCTGGAAGTTATTTACCTGGGCTCAACCCTCTGCCTCTTACTTTGATTTCATTTTCTCAAGATATACTGTCTCCTGAATACATTTTGGGATCCTGCATTGTAAAATAGACTAGTGCTCCTAAACAATATTTAAAATGACATTTTTATTAAGTTGGCATGAAGCATGTTGCTGAATTGCTTTTAATATGATAATGTTTTGCAGTTTACTGTGCCATAAGTGCAGCTTGGCAGTTACGTTTACATGAATATTTCATCCAGAAAAGGCCATGAGTTTGCAATTATAGATAGACCAGTTCAACAGAAAGAGATGGATGATTCTACAGCTACTAATTTTCCAAGGAAATGATAGTTAGTTGAATACCGAAGGCAAAGACTTCCAACTGCAGAGGGACATCTGCAGATCACTTTAAACAGTATTACAGAGGGCTAGCTACTTTTCATAGTGGATTACTTGAGGTTGGTTACGATGCTCAAATTTTGGTGTCTTGGTTTCTTCAGCCGTGTATTTGCAAAAGTACTGGCTCATCAAGGAGGTAATGCCAGGCCTGCCTTCCTCCCTCCTCAACCCTTATTTCATTCACCAGCCAGCTCACCCAGTAGCTCACGCTGTTTTAACTATTTAATGCTAATCTCCATATGGACTTTTATATCCAAGAATAGGGGAGTCCAGATGAAAAGTGACATGACTATGAACTTAAATTTTAAGTTTCAGAATTTTCCTGTGTTATGAATGACACAAACGCATCATACATATCATCATCAGGCAAAAATGCCTGACCTATCAACATCTCAGGCAGCTCTGGAATTGGAATTAGTATGGTGGGGCTTCTGAACTAAGTGGCTATGCCTTCTGAGACCTATGGTAGTGCATTGCTGCACATTGATCTGGAAACACGGACAGGTTTAGGCCAAGCTAACTCACACATTTTCGTGACGGGTTCTATGATGTAGACATGCCAACAGATAAAAGAGGAAAGGGAATAGAAGAATAGCAAGTTGTAAATACTTTAACTTCACTCCTGCTCATATAAACAAAATATAATACTTGTAGTTATACAGGAAAAATTTTCCTGATTGTTATTGTTTTCTTAAAGTGAACAAAAAATTGATGTTAATTTGTTGAGTAACTATGGATACTTAAATGCTATATAAGGATAAAAGTGATAAAAAACCTGAGTGTTGAGTCAGAAATCCTACTGCTACCACTAGAGTAGATATTGCATCACACATGACATGCTCAGTATAGTAAATAGCTATCGTGTAAATTCTCTGAAATCCCAGTGGTGCATTAAGAAAAAAAAATTCCTACGCTTAAACATCCCATCTTACTTTGGTGCATTTTTAAAATATTCTTAATATTATTTAATTGTGTCCAGTTCTGCTCAGTGGTCAGCATTGCTCCTCTACACCTGGAAATAATAAACCCTAGAGCTGCAAAAATGTATTTACATACATGACTGATTCTGTTGTAATCTATTATTTTGCTTTAAAGTTTTTAGATTTGTTTTACTCCGCTAGTACGTTGAAAGCACCTTTAGTGCCAGATCTTCCAAACACACACTCGAGTGACTGCTTATGTGAATTCAGCCCACTGTAGTCAGTGCTACACATCAGCAAAATTAGCCCTGATGCCTTTGGCACATTCCTAAGACTGTCCCTCAAGTACCTGGTAAAAGAAGTTCATTTATGTAAGATATACTGACAGAATGAAGCAGCATGAATGTGCCACTGTGATTATTGATTGGGGAAAATGATTTATTCAGGCCAATTTTATCTGACAGCTGTGATATTAATAGCTATGGATACATAAAATAAGAGATAGGGAAGCTGTACTGTAATGTTATCTGTTACTATGCTATATTTGCCATAAACTACCCTACTGTGGCTTCCAGCTCTGTTAAAGCCTAAAATTTTGCCCTTGGTTGTACCTGTGCAATTCCCTAGAAGTTAATAGAGCTGTCTTGCATTAGCAGAGAAGTTTCTCTGTGGCCATATGTGACCACAGAGAAACGAACAACTGTGGCAAGAACATGTTTACGTGTTTTCACATACGCATTTTGAAATATAAAAAAAATTTTAAAAAATAGAAAGATTTATGGAGAAAGAAACTAGGAAAGCACTTGGAAGGGAAATGGAGAGAATATACCATGTGTATGTAATAGCTATATAAATAAGGAATAAAGAGTTAAGAGTTGAATTCTCTCCTGAAAGAACTAAACAAGGTAGAGAGGTTAGAGGCTAATCTTTCCTCCATCGAAGTTAATGGCAAGGCATCCATTAACTTTAATAGGAGCTAGATTAGCCTCAAAAGTACTTAACTATAGCAGGATAAAAGAATGAAATTATTATTATTATGGAAGAAAATACAGCGTAGAAGGATATTGACAGTGTAAATACATTGGTGTGAAAAGAAGGGGGAAAAGAATACAAAGTATTTTCAAATATCATTCCTGGTTTTGAAATGGAAGAGAGAAGGGAAGAAAAGAAAGGAGAAGAGCAGGGAGGTTGAGGTTTATGCTGAAGGATGATACATGGCAGAAGGAGTAAGATTCAACAGTCTCAGGTTGATGTGCAGCAGAAAATTTCTCTACAAATACCTCTATAGTAGATTTACATTAAAGGCCAAGGGAAAATTAGTGGACCTACCCCAAGAACTAAAATATATAAAACTTAATTTAAAATATACAAATAATGATAAAAAAAAAAAAAACAAAAAACAAACCACAAACCAAGGACACGAGAATATGCAAATTTGCAGCTTAGATTTGCTTCCGAAGTACTGTGTGGTCTTCAGCAAATAACATAACCTCTACCTGTCTTGGATCCGTAACAATATTTATTCATTTTATACATTAAACATTGATGTTGTTTAGTGGTTTGAAAAGCATAGAATGCTAGAAGAATACTTGTTTACTGTTTGACCATGTTCCCAAACCTAGAAGAAAGTTGGACTCTTCAATATTTTTCCTACAGCCAAAGAGAGCATGCTGCTATAATGTGAAGTGGAAATAAACAGCATTGTTATATTCAATTAACTGTTCCCTTTTAGTAGTGTTTTTAATTCATGTGAGTTAATACTGATACAAAATAAAAACACAGAAAAGTATTTTGCTATTTTCTATCACAAATAAAAAATTTTGTCCCTTGAGTGAACATCTCAGTAAGTGTTTCAGTATCTATACCGATTCGGTTATCTTACATCTATTTGTATACTTTCACTTGTTACTATTTCTTGAAGGTGTTCTTCCCCTTCCGTTGCAATCCCACTTATGCCAAATGTTTGATTTCAAAGGCAAAGAGGCTTTGCGTCCTGTCCCTTTCTCTTGCCTTCTGCCTTAATTTCTTAATGTATGTATGGGCAGATTTTCTTTATCCATAATGAACATGCACTTGATTTAATCTTCTTAAGAGTGTCTGTGCTTTCATAAATATGCCTTTTTGTAAATGAAGGGTTTTTTCTTAAAGATTTTACTTTTAATTTGCTCAAAAATGTATTGTGAAAGCAGCCTGTCCCAAATGCTGTGTAAGAAGGTTTCTTTTTTCCTGTTTCTAAATGTTCTTCCAAGAAATATTTGCATTAATACAACTGGGAAAATGGTGTCTTAATTTTGACAGACTGGCTGCACGAAGAAAACAAAACCCAGTTATCTTAAAAACAGCTAATAACCAAAACAAACTTGCAGTACAGGTCAGGAGTTCTCAGATGGTTCATTTTTATTTCATTAAAGAGTAGGAAACTGTCAAGGAAAATTCAAAGAGATTCTGAAAATGAAAGGTCTGACTCCACTTTGATTTACATTTTACAAAGCAGAGGCTTGAAATTTGACAGGAGGAGGGAAATCTTTGTGTCAGAAGTGCTGTTTTGCCATTTCTATGAAAATCCATCCATACTTGGTGAAACACTAAGCCTTTGAAAAGTTTCTGCACATGCTCAGAAGAGATTTGCTAGATGTGAAAAGGAAATACAGGGCTTGGAAGCTTCCTTCTTCACTGGCGTGGGCAACTTCTGCTGCCTTACACTGCCCAGCTCCTGCTTCCTTTGAGCGGTTGACCATACCTCGCCTCAGAGCTGTTGCTCCCAACTGCAACATGCTGTTGAACTGGTCATGTTTTCCTACGAGCTGCTCAAAAAGTAAGAGAAAAACAGTTCTTACATGTGTTTCATAATGCTGGTTTGGTGATTCTCTTCTTCTCAGACCCACGAATCTGCGGTGCTGAGAGACTGATGCACCAAGAGTACGCGCTTGCAAGGCAGGGGCAGGGAGGGAAGATGGTTCTTCATGTGACTCATTGCACACGTACTTCAGTAGGCTGCGTTGACAGAGGGGCTGAAGTCCTTTTAAGCCAGGAAAATTAAAGAAGATAATCTTGAAGCTTTCTTAGAGCTTTCTAGTGATTTTTCTGTGGCAAAGTCAGTGTGACCAAAAGTGGCATGCTCTTCAACTGATAATAATACATTTTTAAAAGTAATATCCACAACTGAAGAAAATTTAAAAGTGTCACCTTTTTAAGAAAAGCAGTAAAACACATCCTCCTTCAAAATACAATGTACTTTTCCTGAAAGAACTTTATAAAACATTTTATGTTGCTTTCTTTCTAATGCCTTTTTGTTATTCTGGTGCCCAAAAGGCATTAGGCTAGGACTTTGCAAGACTGAGTTCAGGTCCCTACCATGCTGTTGATTTTCTGTGGGAACCTGGACCAAATTGGTGAAAAATGTGGTCAGTGCATTAGGCTAGGACTTTGCGAGACTGAGTTCAGGTCCCTACCATGCCGTTGGTTTTCTGTGGGAACCTGGACCAAATTGGTGTTCTCTCTTCTGTACTTCGGCTTGCCATCCATGAGAGTTAATTCTTTGTTACCTTGAGGACTACTGTGAGACTAAATACATTAAATATATTTATATTTTCACATAAAAGGCACCAAACAGGTCTTTGGATAAAAAACAGAAATAATCAACCCTTTCATAATCATGTGAAAGACGTTTTGTAATAAAACTGACATCATTTTGACAATCAACTTGTTTAAGTGCATATTCTAGTCCTATTATTGAAAGAACATAGAATATATCATGGCAAGGAACAATACTGTAATTATACTACTGGGCTAAGATTGTTACTCAGACTTTTCAAGAAGTTTCTGCAGACGTGACAGGGTTTTGGTTTAAAAGAAGAGAAAAAAAGATGAAAAATCTTGTTTTGTTTCTATGAATTTTTGCATCATATTTGAAAAAGGACGTGAGAGCGCGGCAAGTAAGAGGCTTAAAGTCAAACTCTGGAATGCATGTCATAGAATACCAGCTTGGAAGGGACCTCAAGGATCATCTGGTCCAACCTTTCTCAGCAAAAGCACGGTCTAGACAAGATGGCCCGGTACCCTGTCCAGCCGAATCTTAAAAGCGTCCAGTGTTGGGGAAAAGGCAGGAAAAGAACTGAAATGAAAACTAACGTGTCAGATAATGGAGATAATCTGTCCCTTAGATTTGTTATTTGACGTGTGCTTCTGTCTCCTTGTATCAAAGGACAGGGCAATATGTTATTTCAGTTTCCTATACAGAAACCAACCTTCCTGTTATCTGTCCTCATCAAAATTACTCTCCTAGTGACTCGGGAGTACACGTATCACTGATTTCTCCTGAGCTGCAATGGGTCTATTCATGTGTAACGGATTCCCTCATCTACTTGGGTTTCACTCAAATCTAGCAGCTAAAATTGAAACACTTTTTAGTGTGCTGCTTGCCCTCATGCGTACAAAGAACTGCCTGCCAGCATCTGAAATACTGCATTTATTCTGCTTCCAATCTAAATTCATGCTGTCGACAGCTGATGGATATTTTTTATGTGTACATTTTAATTGAAGAAACTATGTTTTTGATTTTTAGAATGCTTATGAATTTTAGTTAGCTCTTAAAACCAGAGGAAAACAGATTATGCATTCCAGTGACTGCTAATATTGCTACTAAAAATAAGTTTACCACTAATATCTTTACGGGCTCCTGCGCTATTTAAAATAGGTTTTCTCATTATGCTCAAGGCAGGATAGGGGTATATAGTACACTTTTTACTATTTTTTTAATGCGATTATAATTATGTATCCTGAGAAAACAGGTATCCTCGCACCATAAAAGACTAGATATCAGTAATAATAAAAAAAAACCCCACAAAGTCAAATAATAAATCTAAGGGACAGGTTATATCTGTTATCTGATACATTAGTTTTCATTTCAGTTCTTTTCCTGCCTTTTCCCCAACGTTGGACGCTTTTAAGATTCGGCTGGACAGGGTACCGGGCCATCTTGTCTAGACCGTGCTTTTGCCAAGAAAGGTTGGACCAGATGATCCTTGAGGTCCCTTCCAACCTGGTATTCTGAGATTTTGAGAGATTTCTGCTTAGGTCATGTTATTGGATCAAGTCTCTCTACTTTGTCATGTTATTGTATATAGAGGGAATACAGACAGAAATATAAGGCAAGTTTTTATTCCTTGGGTTTTTGGACAACCTTAGGGTGGGGTAGGTGGGGTGTAGATTTTACTTTGTGGCTGAAACGCTCCTCTTGGAGCTGTTGGCTACCAGTGGGCATCGGCTTAGCAAGAGGCATTTTAGTTCTGCCCTCTCGTATTCTACTCATCAGCCAAGAAAAAGTCAGAGGTAACATTAATCCCCAAAGGCAGTTTATACCCACTGCATATATGTTATAATAGGGAGGGTGGCGTGTCATATGCAGAGTTCTGGGTTTGTACCTCATGCAGGTATGCATGCATCTAAAACTGTAAACTCCATTCAGCTGCACTGATGTTAAACTCAGTAAATGTGTTTAGAAGTCTGTAACGTGTCACTTGATAGTGATTTTTATACAGGATGATGTGTGTATGCTAATTCTATTGATGTGTGATGGATTTATTAAACTAAAATGGTTCCACACACTAGGGTTTTTTTCAGTGAAATTATTTTGCTGTCTTGTCAAATAGAGGAAATTTCGTTTGAAACGAGAGGTCCTGCCTCTTAGTATATCACGTCTACCCAAACAATATAAGTCCATTATTGCTTGTGCATCCAACAAACTCTCATAGAAAAAATGTTACTACATGATACAGTAAATCCCAAGCTCACAAATACTATTTTGTATTTGGAGCGGTGTTCTGCAGAAGAGACACTGCTGACTTCCTGAAGAGATTAGCTGTGCGGAATGACTGCAAATCATCATTAAGTGATGAGAAGTGCCTGAGCGAAGTCAACTGAGGTTCTTTTACATTTATCTATATGTGTTCTAGGAGAAGAAACTCCATGTTTTGCATACCAGAACTATCCTGCTGTATCCAGTTAGCAGCAGAGGAAGCAGAAGCTGGTCCTGATTCCCCGTGAGTGAAACAAATTTTAGCTTGAGAAGCCTTATAAAGTTGTGGTTTCTACATTCAGAAATAGGTACTTTTTAATCTTGATAAGTGTGTTATGCAAGTGCTTTCCTTTGCTAATAGCTAGACTTAAACTTAATGCTAGGGAATTCTAAGTTGAATTATTCTCTTTATACTTAAAGAACTGTAATACGAAAGTTGGAGCAGGATAGAGGTAGGAAAGGCAATATCTTTAAGATGTTAGTCTAAGGTGTAAGATTAGTTTTTATTGTAGTCTAGCTGAATTTTAATGTCTCATAGGGAACCCAGAAATTCTGGGCTACTTGTTTTTCCTGTGCGGATATGGAAAAATCTGCCAAAATTAGCAAACATGAAAATTGGGGGATGGGGGCCAATGTCGTGTACTTGAATTCTAGAACTGTATTTCTTAATGAAATGCTATAGAAAGAGGCTTCCTTTGAGTTATTTCTTTGTCAGGTTTCAAAAAATGTGAAGTGATTTCACACTATCAAAAGGTGAACTCTGTTGTTGAACGTTAAATGTGAAAATTATATGCAAATGAATAAAATTCTCTTCGTGATTGAACTTATCACTGGCTTTTACTTCAGCCTTTTCTACTTTTGTGATTACTGATGTCAGTTGTTCAGACGTGTATTTGGAAAAGTAGTTGGAACAGTTTCATGTGTTTTGTGTTTATGTAAATTACAGAACAGCCAGGAGATCGTGCAGTCCTAGAGTTGTGAGCCAGGCTTTGCTAGGATAGAAGCTATGCATGATTTCTGAGTGATATTTTTTGATTAGACGCTCTTAATTATTTTGTGATAAAGCTTTCTTATAACATGAAACAATCTAGCAGGTTTTAGTAATGTGTATTCGGTATGTTCTTTATTGCAGTAAAAATATAGAGAAAAAATGATACTAGTTGCTTTATGTTATTCCATTCCAGAAATAGCCAAGTTGAGTAACTTAATGGTCCTATACAACAGTACACTTGTGTTCTTTTTACAACCCTACCATTTTCATTTTTTCTTGCTATATCTTAGGCTAAATAGGAAATTCTTCAGAGGGAGTTGACCATAATGGACTACCGGTTCATACAATAGGACCTGAAATGCGTTTGTGATATTCCAGTATTTTCTTAGTATAAATGTAAATGGCAAATAATTAAAAGTGCTGAGATTTTAAGATATGGGTATAATACCCTATAGAGAGAATGATTCTATTTTTACGATGTGGATTCACACCCGAAGATTCCTTTAAAAACCTAATTTATTCAGTGGCACTTAGAACAAATGTTTTACTTCGTTGCTAAAATATAGTTGGCTCTCATAATGAATGTATGTATATTTTTCTTTTAGAATTTCACCGTTTTAAGGCCTTACATCTGGGCTTGGATTTTCAACAGATATTTTTGCGCAGAATTTCTAATAAATAAGTTGCTCATTGAATGAAGCAAGTAAATTAAAAAAGCTTTTAAGCTGTAGCTTTCCTTTCTCCTATGTATATATCATGTATTAAATATCAATGGTTTTCTGATGACAGCTCTTCATTTGCTCTTCTCACTACAAAGTTGATGGTACTGGTTGTGTTACTAATTAGTTTGAAAAAAATATTAATAAAGGAGAGAAAGAAGTAGAATATTTAACTACCTTTGACTTGGTCTCCGACTCGATGAAATTTCTCTGAGTGTATGTAGCACTAGCAGAGCCTTATTGCTTTGTCTGTCTCTTTCTGACAGTATTGCTGCAGGATATTGGGGCAAAAGTGAAGAAAATTAATGGAAATTTGGGGGGGGGGGGGGAATGTACCCCAAAGAATGATCCCAAATTCTGCTATGAAGGCCATTTTTTCCCTTTACTTTCATGGTGGATTTCAAACTTCATGGTTTTAAAAGTAAAATAAATTCTGAAAGGAGATAAGTTTTGCCAAACGTTGTAAAGCGCATATCACTTAAGATTCGAAATTCAGGTGTAAGTTGATGCCTAGTGTAACACTGATATGTGATTATATCAAAGGACATCTCCTATTAAGTTCAAAATCCATACGTAACAATTTTTATGAGTAGAACGATAATAAAATGTCGGGAGATTTTCAGTTGTAAATGGTACTGAATTACTCTGGTAATTCACTTCTTCTGTAGCTGTGCGATACATGTTAAAAAAAAACAAACAAAAAAAAAAAAAAAAAAACAAAAAACGAAAACCACCAAAAAAACCCCTAAAAGGCAAATGCAGTCCATTAAGATCGTGCGAAGTATTTCCGAAAGAAATAGTGAAGAATGAGAGCCACTGAAGGCATTAATCTTGTTTAGAATAGTAGGTACAATCTGGTCATCCTTGTTCAAGAAAAATGAATTTAAATGAGAACAGATGGAAAGAAGTGCAATTACAATGATTAAGCGAACAGTGAATCTATCATATGAGAAGAAATTAAAGTGTGTTATATAATAGGACCTACCTGTTTAGCCTACTAAAACGAAGACAGAAGCACACGATCCATCTTTATAAATAAAACCAAGGGTTAAACACAAGGAAGGAGAGGAGGGTATTGCTGACACTCGGGTAAGTGCTTAAAAACTGGCATGAATGAATGCAAAATGGAAGTGTCAGAAGTCCTTCAGCAGCATTTTTTGAATGCTGGAAGAATACCCTGGTGGCCTGGGAAGAATTGCTACAGGTGTTCTTGGTTCTTCCCCTTTTTTCCAGGCAGGAGCCCAGGTCAGGGCTCCATCTAGCCTGGTACAGCCTATGTAAGCCAGAGGAACGTGTCACATTGAAGAGAATATCACAAATTTTAATAATGATATTTGTGTTAATAAATGTTCTCTCAGGTCATGGGGGGAGTTGCTGGGAGGTTTTTTAGGCTTTTTTTAATGTTTTGTGAAACACTGCTAATGTAGAGAAGTCAAATATTTGAAGAAGCGCTAGTAAGCAAATGTTGAGGCAAACGAAAATTAGGTGACGTATAGAAACAGACTATGCATATGCTTCATATGTGACAGTGAAAATAAACTGTTGATGCCATTATTATCTTTTAATGCATATTTGATACAGAAGTCTCCAGGAGGCTGAAAACTGTGAATTTAGTTACTGTTCTTAAAATGAGAGCATACATGAAAGGTTGGAAATTGGAGTCCTGTTAAGTGTAATATTTTCAGTATGTTCGCAGAGAATACTAATTCACGGTTGCCAAAAGGACACACTTAGAAAAATAGAACTTAAAGGGCATGAGTAAGCAAGGATTTCTGAAAGGTGAATCATGTTAAGCAAATAAGGTTGGAAGAAGAGAAAATGCAAGATTTAGTATTTCTCCGTTTCAGTAAAGCTTTTTCTTTTTACCAAAGTTTCATGCAACAGATTTTTGTATAAGCTGGCTGAATATGGAGTGGATGCTTAAGATTTTTAATACTGATAAGTAACCAGAATAGCAGGGCATGGAAAGTGCATTTTGGGGGATTGCTGAAGAGTTGAATCCTTTTGCTTTCTTTGTTGGGATCATTCTCTTTAATATTTTAATTATTGATTTAGTTTAAAACATGTAAGGCAATAAATATTTCAGGTGGTACTAAAGTAAAAGATTGTTTTAAACGGCAGATGGTTGTAGTTGCTTTACAGTATAATTTTTGATAAATCGAATGAACAGACCAGAGGGTGGTAAATTACATGCAATAGATCTAAGTGTTAAGTGGTACTCCTGGGTTGGAGTATTACACAAGTTAAGTGTAGTTGAACGAGATATTGAATTAGGTAATAGTCAGGAAGAAAAGTTCAGTGCATGCTTATTGACAGATTCAACGTTAAATGTTTACTTCATTGTGTAGCAGCAATAAAGGCTAACGTGTCCAAATGGACTTTCAATATGAAATTGAACTTATTTTATAAACCACTTCATACAGAATAACTGTTAGGCCAAATTTCCCTATTTTGGTGACATAATTTGTAAACACAGAAATATCAGGGAATAAAATAGAACAAAGAAGCACATTCAGTGAAGTTGGTAAATCTGGGAATATATGGTCTAGAGAAGTGGAAATAAAGTAATATGCAGAGAGGTTGAGAACCCCTGTTTGGAGCGTAGAACTCAGAGGAAAAGCTGTAAATCCTGCTTTGAGGACAGAGGGTCTTTGAGAGAGGACTGGAGGTTTTTTTCCTACTTGCTGTTCAATCGTATTACGTTATTTGATATTTCAAAACTTGACACCTTCCAGAAGTCCTCAAAAGTGAATCTCGAGGAAAAGACATTGCTGCTATGTTCTAATTCCCGTAATATATATGTGGTTAATTTAACGCATGAGTTGCCTCACTAAGATTGCTGTAAAATCTTATACATCTAAAGTTAATAGCACGCATATGTGTTTGCAGGATCAGGCTTCACTGATCAGCTTTATATTTAGATGTAATTAATAACCCCTTCTGTGAGTTGGGCAGAATTTTGCCTGCCTCCTGTGAAATTTGATGCGTCTATTAGGAAGGCAGGAGCGAGTGTTCTGTGACCATTCTTTTTTGCACTGTTAAAAATGTAAACTGTTTTTAAAATGGGCTTCTTTCTCATCAAACTATTCCATTTGCTGGCCTTTATACCCCATGAGATGGATGAATCTGGCAGGTTCAGCCACTTGACAATCAGGATGGCTTTGACTGAGGTGCTGGTCCAGCCTCCCATGCAGGTGGGAAGGCGGCCGGTGGTCCTGCAGTCGGTGGGAGGTGTGGAGATCAAACGTGGCCAAAGCTGACCTGGGATTTATTGCTGTGAATGGCAAAGAAGGCTTATGCTACCCTTTTGAACCCAAAAGAGGTTGTTTCTCTTTGTATCTGTCTGAAAAGCTGGCAATGACCCTTTCAAAAGGTATATACTTGTGGACCCAACAGACAAAGCATCATGATCCCAGTCATAACTATGCTGACAATTACTTAGAAATTACAAATATGAATAATAAGACATTTGCTGCAGCTATAGGCACCATTATTTCAATTATGTATGTATTTCCTTTTAAACCTTGTTTGGAAACCTGTATCCCTTGTATATTAGATATTATTCAGTTCTATTCAGGAGGAACGTATGATGAGATAAGATCTTGAGGGAAGGATTGTCAAAATAATGAGTGTTTGCATATGTAGCTGAAGATAAAAAGATGTGGCTGCACTCTATCTGAAAATCAGATCCATAATAACTTCTTTATCTACATGAGATACGAAGGTGTTTTGAGCGGAGCTGTTGGCAGTATCAATAGGAATTCTTTGTAGGTCTCTTCTGTCTTATTTAAGCTTTATTTAAGATTGTCCATAATCAAGCAATACGTGTGTCTTACTACTCTGTATGTATAATTTGTTCTTCGCTATATGCTCAGGGACTAGTGATCGTTGCAAAATAACAGCAAAACAATGACATAAACAAAACATGCTGCCTTACTCATATAAGCAGTTTAAACACGCTGTTAATTTTTCTTTTTGCAGTTGGTGCTGCATGTATTGTTGGATTGTCCATAATCAAGCAATACGTGTGTCTTACTACTCTGTATGTATAATTTGTTCTTCGCTATATGCTCAGGGACTAGTGATCGTTGCAAAATAACAGCAAAACAATGACATAAACAAAACATGCTGCCTTACTCATATAAGCAGTTTAAACACGCTGTTAATTTTTCTTTTTGCAGTTGGTGCTGCATGTATTGTTGACTGTATTTTTCCTATTTAGACAATGTTAATTTCTACAACATTTTTAGAATGAAGTATTAGGAAAAAGCTTTTTTTTTTTAAAGATAGCTAGTACATTCAGTGGCTAGGGTAAATATTGTAAGCATGTAAACTTGCCATTCAGCCTTGACTTTTCAACCATATTTTACTGTCCACTGGCAGAAAAACAAGCAAACTGCAGCATGGCATGGCTTTATTGTACCACTCTTCAGCAATTTTTATATACTGTTTCCTTTTATAATTTGAGACATGATAATGATTTTTACTTTAAATTTTTTCATCATAAGTATTCTTACTGATGGATGATGCATTTATTTAAGCATCAGTGGACAAATAAAGTTATCCACGGGTGACTAACAACCTTGAATAAATACCATTTCACTCAGCAGCTATCCATAGTACCTTAGCAATGCAATTACATGCCAGGACCTATTATCTCAATTAATGGACTGTTTTATATTCACTGTGCATTGTACTTGAAACTCTTCAGAGGCCTGGCCTTCACTTAGCCAGAGGCACAAAAGAAATGTATAACAAATCACCAAGAAAAGGCTTTCATTTATTTTCCAAGATATGTAGCGTGTAATTATACTTTAAGCATAACTAGGATGGCCTCAGAAATGCCCTTTGATTTAAGTTACAGTAAAACTATATATTAAAACCATGATTAAGTATAGCTGTCTTGTTTTCCAAGATTATTGTTGGTAACTGCAAAAGTAGATATTTTGCTATCATCTCCCTACATCATCTTTTTTGTAATTATTTTGCCAAAGGTTAAGTTTGAGGGTTATTTATGAGATTCATATAGCTCCCCTGTTTCTAAGCGTATGAACTAAGAGCAGCAATTCATGGGGACGTTGTATTTGCTGGATGGGTGAACATATAAAATAGTCTACTAAGAAGTACGCAACCAGGTGTTGTGTTGCTACTTCGTAAAATGTCACCCCTGGGCTATGTTTTACAGGGTGGAGTTTGACCATCGGAGTTTCACGCTACTCCCTCTGGTGGCTTCCAAAGCTGCATTACCAAAGCTATAAAATAAAACACAGTTGTATTTCTTCTCCTTATTGTAAGGAGCATTGATTGCTTCTCATTGTATATTATAGCAAAGGGGCAGTCTATTACATAAATTTATTGCATTTTCTTCATGATAATTACTGGAAGTTATTGAACAAGGCAGGGAGTTATGACCAGTGAGTTCCTGCTATAGCTGAGGAAGCAAATCCACAAATATTTAGTGGATCTAAACAGCTGTAAACAACAGATCCTGTTTACGGTGTAGTAGGAATTTACAGCTTACAGTGCGTCCGAGGATTTTTTAGGAATTGCGCTCCAACTAATACAAATTCAGGCTTGAAATATGAACTGCCGTAAAAAGTCATCTTACATTGTATCGTGTAGATACCTTTTGTCAAGCAATTTGACAGCAGTTAAAATGACCACTAGATTCACCATTTCTCTTGTTCAAAAATGACATTACTATTTCATGAGCAGCTAGTTAGGGAGCGTCGTGAAATCTGCATGCATACGTTAATGCCTGATTGCTCTCTTTACATTCTGAAAAGGAATCTATCAATGGAAAAAATCAATAATGTAAGTGTCCCAATAGGTCTGTGGATTCCAGTAAAACACAATCACTGAGTCATCTTTCTGTAATTTCTTTTCACAAATAATTTGTTCATATATTTGGTGTACACTGGCAACCGTGCCCTGCCATCTGTGGGCCACACAGGTTTGCCGTGCTAGGCTTGGCATGGCTGGACCTCCTGCAGACCTGCTCCAGAAAGCACTTGGCTTGCTGTGCATGCAGAGGGCAGCCCTGCCGTGCCGCTGTGAAGTCTTGTTCCTCCCAACAGCCCCGGCTTTGCTATGCACGTGCGGCTACATCACCTCTACCCAGGTGACACCCTTCCTCCCTACTGTCCAGTCCACCCAGTAGCTGGAGGATCTCTAAGAAAGAAATTCCCTGGCTTTGCCCTGCCGGCCCCCCCCCCCCCAGGAGCTGAGGGACCCAAAAAAAAGGGGATCGCTGCCCGCTGCCCAGATGACATAATGTCAGCTGCAGGGAATGAGGAAAGATGGCTGGGGGCTCCTACAACTGCTCTTGGGTGACTAGCTCCTGAGAGCCTCAAGTAAAAGAGGGTGGGCAGGTGTCTGCTGCCCACGAGATATAGCTGTAACCGACAGTATCAGCTGAGTATGGTGTTAAAAGATGAATGCCAGCAAATGCAAAGCGTGTGAATTCCTGTTTTTCTAGTAGCTCCTTCATCCCCTGAAAGGGGGCACGATCTGTGAGATGGCTTCAGATCCTGACATCTCCGCTCTCCTCTCCTTTCTGTCTTGGGTCCTGAGACATCAGTGAGTGCAGTGCTTGGGATAGGCAAGATATTTAGATTTGTTCCCAAATTCAAACAATCCTCGGATTCATGCCTGGATTAAAGACTTCATGAATGGAATCACATCGCAAGCTAATATGGTAATCATATAATTCTTACATAAGCATAAAGTAATGGTCCATAAACGTATGTAGATAAAGTATTTTTACTGATTTCAGATTCCAAAATTCCTAGGTTTTTTACTTGTATTACTTCTAAGACATGAGAGGTTTTGGTAACATGCAGGTCCCTTATGGGACCCCTACCATTTAGCCCAGCTGTCCCACGAAAGGAATGCTACAGGTGTAATCCAAATACACATTTATTTAAAGATGGAGGATAAAAGCCAAAAAGTGTTAAAATAAAAACTAGTAAGTCTAGCACTTTATCCTGAAATATATGAACAAACTCGTACAGTAGAAATAAAATGCTAGCAAGTATATTAACTCCAATTAAATGTTGATGACTTTGATAAATGTTGCAGCCTCAACTAATATAAGTGATCTTCACATTACTCTTCATTTATTGACACCCTCATACTATTTTGAAGAAGATTCATCTTCCACCAAAGACTTTTATTGCTATAATATTTCACAACTGACTAGCCGATTTCTTCCATTATCTTAATATCCACAGTTAAAATAACGGACTAACATTATCCCTAATTACTATCTGTGTCAGATATGAAGACAGTGAGGGGGGGAAAAAAACTTGATAAAGAAAATTCCTGGCCATCATTCACTGTTTCTTACTTCAGTTTCAACTATAACACTGGAATGGGTTCAGAAAGCTTTTTTTTTTTTTTTTCCTTCTGACCTATTTTTCTGGTTTTCTTCTCAGCCTTTTTCCTTTTTGAAGGGCAGAAGCTGAAGATGGTCTTTGTTGAGTCGCCAAAGTACTTAACAAATTTTTACTCCCTAGGTAGAAGCGTAGGCAATTTAAGCACTTTAATTTCTAGGATTTCATTAGGAGAAAAACATTTTACAAAACTGAAAAAATATTTTTTCCCACTTAATTGTGAAGCTGAAACAAAGATTTAAGAAGTAATCTATGGCAGTGGTGACGGAATTGGACTAGAACATTAGTCTCTCAGTTTTAGCCACCTACCAGAGAAGAAAGGACAAGGAGAGAATAATGTGGTAGGCTTTCTGCTGCTGCTTTTAAATAGTCCCCTTCTGCTAGGAGAAATGGAAGGAGTCGAGCCTTTAACGGCTGGTTCCACCATCGCAGTACAGACAGGTGCCCTTGATATGTACTCTCATGTATGGCTGGAAATATGCAGGATCATAAATGTCATCACTTCTTCCTATCTTGCAGCGATTCATTGCTTTCCAAGTTTCTTAGTTACGATTGTCCAGACAGCAAATATATTTTGGTTGTCTGTAAGTATTAATTACAGAGCACTACACATGATAAGAAAATTTAGTATCGCTAATGTTGATAATTGTCCAGTGGAAAGAATTCAGTAATAACAGTAGAAAGATCAGGTCTAGGGGAAAAAAGAAAATCTGGACCTATAAATAAATACTGTTTTATTTTCTCCCTTCCACAGTATTACCAGTATTATTAATACAGAAAGAGTGGTAGTCTCCTGACCAGAATTTTACTGGAAACTCACAGAGCAATGAACCTCTTTCTAGGCCACTACCATGTTGTGATGTTGATCAACATATAAATAAAAAAATGCATTTTAAAACTATCACATATTATTACATTACACAGTTAATATGTTAAATGACTCAGTGTTTCTCTGCTGTGCCTCAGAATAACAGCAAGGTTGGATATTTTTGCTCGAAATCGCATAAAAATACTCATGTGGATGAACACAGCTTTTCTACAACAAAATGAACTTTGGTGCCATTTCATTATCACAATAAGACATTTCTAAGAGTGTGGTGTTGTAAGATAGTCCTTTTATTGGATCATTTGAGGCCAGTGGGGCATGTGTTATCTCATTTTAACACACACCTTGTGGGGTTTTTTGTTTAAGTAAATGATGGATGTTTCCAGTCCAACAGCTTTTTTGTGTACAGAGCAAACTAAAGAAGGTGAATAATCTGACCTTGGGAATCTTTTAATTTAAAAAGAAATGTTTCTTAATTAGAGATAATCGTAGACGCTTGGCAGGAATGCTCACTGTATGAGCAAATCTCACCAGCTGCGTTGTGCTTGCATAGAGAAGGTACTGTGTGTAACACACTGCTTTTACTTAGCTCATTACCTTTTTCTAGTGACTTCTTCTAACTACCTTCTCCAAACAATCTAATTTTTTTTTTAATGTCTATGCTCACACAACTCCATTAATATTTGTGTTTGTGGTATGGTGGTACTTAAGTATGTTAAGCTTAGGTACACCAAATTAAAGAAACTGTCCTCTCCTGAGGGGACTGCAATTGTACAGTATACCTGTACATATTTATTTAAAGAAAAGGAAAAAAAAGGCAGCAAGTGCTATGCTGCTAGGAAGCCAGCATCGCCTCAGGAAGATGCTGGGTCTGTTCCTGGGCTGCTGTGAGACACTGGGGTACAGCTTTACCCATCTTCACTTGCTCTGATGTAACTCAGCTCTAGAAATGCTCGGCGAACTTTTTGTTTCTCCATTCACCTTCTACTTAACAGCCCCTTCTGCTCCAAATAACACCTTCAGGAGTGACATCTCATTTTCCTTCTTGCAGCTGCACCATCCTTTTGTTTAACCATGAAAGAGTCATGGCTTATCCAGAAGACTCTGCTGCAGAGCTCATCCTCTCCGCCCCTGGTTCTGACCGTCACTCCTCTCTGTGTGTCCTTTCTTTGGCTCTTCCTCATCAGACATAAACTTTTATCTTCATTTTTATGATCCTGCACGATTTATCCCCTCTGTTTATAATCTTTCATCAGGTACTAGGATGCCAACTTCTGCCTCTGATTGGCGAGGGATGCTCGGCCATGTGCTTTCTTTCATGCTCATTATTGAACTTGGGGAGGAGCTTTTTTTGTAAACATCTGTCTAGCCACATTGTTATTCTGCTTCATATCCACAGTGCTCTCTCTTGCGCAGTCCCAAAAAACCTGACAGTGCTTTGGCTCCTGGTATTCTAAACCCATCACCTACGATTCTGGCCTCATTTTTCCTACAACCATCTGCTGTATTTTGTCTAATACTCAGAATGCTGGCTCTTAGAGTCTTCCCCCAAGTGGAAATAAGAAAATAATAGTTGTTACATGTTTCCATTTGGGAATTACTAACTTCTTGTCTGGTTTATGAAGTATAATCACTATCAATGGACCTTGTAAATCACGTTTTCACAATGAAAAGCAGGTATGTACAATAAGATATAACATACGCTTGTGATTACCATTATACATGACGTCTTTCCTTGCAGCACTTGAAGTATCACTTCTTCATTTCATTTTAGTATTCTGTATTACATTCTATCAAAGGTTTAAGGCAGAAACATGTGAGCTATTGTAAAAGGAAATTCAGGCTGCGAGTGGAGGCCTCCCTTGTTAGTACTTCTTTTAACAGTACTCTGATATGCAGTAAGTATAAATGACTTTGAAAATTCCTTTGAAAATATTCCTTCCGCTTGGCCATTGCATGGTAGTGAATTGCATGGGGGCCTTCAAATTACAAGGAAAATAATGGCAAGGAAGATACAATGATCACAGAAGTAACAAAAGATATCAATGCTTTTTTTTTTAGATACAGCTACAGTACTGGTCAAAATCTCTGTTACTATCAGAGACAAACTTCTACTCACTTCAGATAAAAAATAATAACAAAAATAGAAGTAACTGCACATGAAAAAAATGTATTATGTAAGATATGTTCATCAATTGATAGAGCAGCTGAACCCAGTATTAATAAAGATTGCTATTCGTTGTTTGAATTTGTATGATTGACCACTTAAAGAAATTATTAGTGTTATAGAAAGGCTTGTGACTAAAAGGGAAAAGTCATTTAGTTCAGGGAGGTCTTGGAGGCCTCATAAAATAACTGTTGATTATCATTATACACTAATCTCTGAAATATTCTCTTGGGAAGTAGACAGATATGAACAGGAAAAAATGAGCTCAAACTGATACACTTTACTGATATCAAAGATACAATTTTGCAGCCTATTGCATACTGTGAGAAGCTCTTCAAAGCTTGTTTTTTTGCTAACCTCTTATTTCTTCTATTTAGTTACTTATCCTGTGTAAGACAGAAATGTGCATTTTAAATGTGCATTCAAAGTCACTTACATAGACAAGCCAAACTATTTTTGTATTTCCTCAGTTGTCATGCTTTTAAAAAAATTCCAGTTTTAGCTGAGTGTTTAGACCTACCATAAAGAACATAAGAACAGATCTGAACTTCTCCAGCATCAGACAGTAATTATTGCTGTGACTTCCAGTGTAAATTTTCCGCTAGCAGCATTACCATTCTCCGTCATAAGGAAAACATTACTGGTATAACAATTGCTGTTGCTATCAGGACAGTGATAGTGGGGATGAATCTGGCCACTTTGTCAGATACATTGTGTGATTGCCAAAAGGAACAATGAGCTCCAGAGACTTCAGTCTTTTATTAGCAAAGTTTCTAAAATTAAATATCTCTACTGATGCGCAAACATCCGGTAGATGTTAATATATTGTGAGTCATGAATATCTGTATCTATAGAGGAACTATATGAAACTAGTGGAACTATCAATGTATCTTATCTATAGTGAAAGACTGTATTAAAATCTGATATTACAGAGTAAACAAGAAGTGTATGTCTAAAAAGTTACAAGTACAGGAATATTTTAGTCCTTTTTAGAGGTCAAGAGTGATTGGCCACAAATCAAAAAATAGCTAGAAGCAAACTAAGATTCAGCACCAGCAGATTGATTTGCTAGAGGTGAATTTGCATGTGTTGCACATGTCCAGATGTTCTTTTCAGTTCATTACTGGCAAACAGCCCAATTTGTCTAAATCACATTTAATATACAGCAGTTTGTGGCAGGTGTAAAGAAAAAATATATGTTTTGTAAATCTCCTATAGGAGTCTCTATATAATTACAATTGTTATTTTAAATGACGTTTATAGTATTAAAAAAGGGTGGGAGAGGAAAAAATAACTTGATAGTGGGCAATTATTTACAAATTCAGAACCTATTGCATGCAAGCTTCCTGTTTTCAACTCCAAAAGATGCTGGTCACACAAATCAAAGGAGGAGATTCTATGGTTATTATGAATCCACTTTTCCAACATACCCTTTACAGTCAGCATGAATTCTGAGCATGGGTCATTTCTTGATCATAATAATGATTGCCAACAGTTTAAATGCAGTTTTTAGGATGAGGAGTGAGTTTGGCCAGCAGTCTGATAGTATTTTGATTCCTTTCCTGGCATAATTATCATTGTGATAACCATCTTCTGACTGCATAGTATCAGAATAAGAGCTGCACTGGAAAAGCACTGATACCTTGTGAGGCTGCAGATGTTAACTGCCTGTGCAGAGGCTACTCGATCTCGTGCAGCTCTTACCCAAAGCTCTACAATGGGAACATCACGCGCAGTAGGAGATCTCTGGCTTTATCCAAGCTGTCGTTTCTAGTACATACAATGCACAGTATCTATTTCCTTGGAAGGCAAGTTCTGTTGTCTGGTATCCAGTTATTTTTTAGTAGTGTCCATGGAAGCCAA
This sequence comes from Aptenodytes forsteri, assembly GCF_000699145.1. Classification (NCBI taxonomy): domain Eukaryota; kingdom Metazoa; phylum Chordata; class Aves; order Sphenisciformes; family Spheniscidae; genus Aptenodytes; species Aptenodytes forsteri. Next base: position 1,796,540 of record NW_008794951.1, read on the forward strand.
TGGACAGAACACTGTACCAGGACTCAAGGGACCTCTCTGTGCCTCGGCTGGGAGGTGGGGATACTGATACTGATTCCTCAAATACTGTGTTCAGTTTTGGGCCCCTCACTGCAAGAGGGACATTGAGGTGCTGGAGCGTGTCCAGAGAAGGGCAACGAGGCTGGTGAGGGGTCTGGAGAACAAGTCTGATGAGGAGCGGCTGAGGGAACTGGGGTTGTTTAGCCTGGAGAGAAGGAGGCTGAGGGGAGACCTCATCGCTCTCTACAACTACCTGAAAGGAGGTTGTAGCGAGGTGGGGTCGGTCTCTTCTCCCAAGTAACAAGCGATAGGACGAGAGGAAATGGCCTCAAGTTGCG
>NW_008794951.1:1796914-1829866 GCF_000699145.1 Aptenodytes forsteri
GAAGTGGTTGAGTCCCCATCCCTGGAGGTATTTAAAAGACGTGTAGATGAGGCGCTTAGGGACATGGTTTAGTGGGCGTGGTGGTGTTGGGTTGACAGTTGGACTCGATGATCTTAGAATCATTAAGGTTGGAAAAGACCTCTATGATACTCATCTCTTGCAAAGTTCTTTGAGATATGGAAATGGAAACCTCCAAATATTATCGAGCAGATGGTGTTACTGTTATTCAGTGAGGGGCTGCAGTTCCTGATACTGATTTCACAAGTATGTAGCAAATTCCAGTGCAAATAAAGGATATGGCTTTAAATTTATTGTGTGCACTTTAGAAATTCTCTGCAATGTTTCATGCAGTATAGGAATAATGCAGAACATAGAAAAAGTATGGCGCTAGCTATTTTTAACATCTTGATGAATGTATGAACATATCGTGAGATAATTTTTAAGCAACTTAACGTTTTTTGGCTAGATAATTCTATGAACTCACCTTATGCTATAAAGAGAGATGGATTATGCGTGATGCTTGTGAGAGGTAAGAGATTGACACAGTGGCTCAGACTGTTGGTCTACATACATTTTTAGCCAGCACGGTGATACTCCTTACAATTGACTTCCTTCCTGATGGCTTTGAGCCAGATGTACAGTACTGAACTAGGCAGACGTGTAATTAGTATTGAACAAACATAGGTGTTGCACCTTGTCTGAATGTTGATTCAACCTGTTTCTCTAAAACAAATTATTTTAACTTCTTCTGCATTAGCAACAGCAGACTGTTTGGAAAGAGATTTTGAGGTCAGACATGCCACCTGGCAAGTGATGTAGAAATTTGTTAGGAAAATATACCAAAATTGCAGAGAATTCTTCTAATGGGGACAGGATATCACATAAGCACTCTTGCTTTGTTTACCTTTATTTTACATTACAGTAGTGTTTATTTGCTATAATATTTAAGTCAGAATAGTTAACATTCATTTAAAAAAAAAGAAAAAAGAATCGTTGTCATCTCATTTTCAGTGGAATAAGCTTAATGTTAGAGCATAAATGCATTTGTACTGAAAACTGTCAAGATCTCCTAGGTAAAAGAGCTTTTCTGTAATGGTCAGCTGTTTCTTGTATGCAAAAGGGGGATAGGATAGGATAGGATGGCTATCTTATCTAGGGCTGTCCAGCAAATTAAACCTTTGGCAAGCAAGCAGGTATTCTGCGCCAAGTTTATTGCACCGTAGCTCTCTACTTCACAGCCCTGCAGTGGTTGGATAGCTATTGCAGAGGACCAAGAGAGTTAAACTGTAAGTAGCAGTAGCATATACCATTCACTGTCTGGACTTCTACAGGAATATTTAATATAGTCATTCAGGGAGAATGTCCACATATATGTTGATTTATACCCTTTTTTTACCTACAGTCCAGCTTATTTCCTCTGAATCCTGACTTAGGAATATTTTTGTATCTGCACTGAGTGAAATACAAAAATATATTTTCTGTTTTGCAGTTTTAATGAACAATTTTTTACAGAAAATAAGAATATAAGCTGTTTATGATCATCTGTTACTTCTGGAATCAGCTTGGTAAAGGACATTTTATGTTTAGTAATCCAGCAATTCCTGTAGTTAAACTTTCAGAAAAACATAGTTATTTTTTCAATACAAATAAAACAGTGAAGTGTTGTTTTTGTGGGTTTTTTTGTTAAAACATAGTTGTTTGTTATTCCTTGTACAAGATATATAGTCTTGTTTTGGTCATGATTGCTCATGCTACCATATGGGAGTTTGTTCATATTCTAGTTGAGCTAAAATCTGTTGCCATGTGTTTGACTACTCATAGTATTTTTTTGTAAGGCTTGTCTGTTTTTCACAGCTAAATTTAAGATAAATTTATTGGTTTTCTTTTTATAAAAGATAAATTATGAAGTCAGATGTAATGATAGGATAGTGAAGAACAGAGAAGTTTGTTACTTTACAGTATTGCTTCTCTCCAATAATGTTCTTAAATAACAAGTTCCAAAAACTGTTTTTGAAGCAGGAATGATTATTCTTACTGAAATCCATTGTTAATGCACACAGCTAATTATAAAGCAGGCATGGCCAGATGTGGCCATACTTGAAATATCCCAGGGCCATTGACTTTCATACTCTTGAGATAAACGGCTGATTTCTCACATGTTCTTCGACCTGGCTGAGCTTTATAGAGAGGCATGCAGGGATCCATGGAGAAACGTGGAAGTCTTTAAGGTACAGGGAATTTACAGCAAGGCAACAGTCAGACCTGCTGATGGTTCCATGCTGTGGAAGAAGAGGTATATACTAGGATCGTGATGAAACTCATTGTTTGTTTTTGTTCTTTTTCTCCTTTTTTTTTTTTTTTGTGTGTGTGAATGTCCTTTTAATATTGCTGTATTGGCTAAATCAGTCAATTCAGTGTGGGGTAATAAATGGCACAATTCTTGTTTTTATTTTGTTTCCTTCCTAGCAGCTACACTAACAACAAATTATAGCAGACATACCAATTTTAGATGCACGTTGACTTTGTTTCCCAAACATTCTGTAAGAATAATTCTCAACATTTAAAATGTAGCTTTGTTTACTTGTATGCTCACCTATATATATGAAAGAAGAGCTTTTTTTAAGCAATTTATTGTTGTTCTGATACATCACTGTTGCTCAACAAACCTGGTAGAGTTGTGTGAGGGTTTTGTGTGGCAGTTAGGCATCCAGTTGGAAGAGCCTATCTGTGTGGGAGTGTTGTAATGCTCATACTCATTAGTTTCCTTTGCAATTCAATGAGCTCAGTTAGACTGAAAATAGGTCTGTCAAACAAAACATGAAACGGATGACTGACTGAGAAACAGTTTGAAGGAAGGCAGAAAAAAAGATACAAATTCCCAATAAGCTACCAAGCTGACTATTATCCCTGTCCTGCTGCATAACAATGTAATATCACAATTCTTTGCTGCTTTCATAGGCCTAGGATGAGACAAAAGCATTCCAACAAAATCAGAATTATAGGTAGTGAACACAACTTTGAAAATTATATGAATGGAATAGAAGGATAAAAATAAACCTTAAAACAAACAAAAAACCTAAGGACCAGATCTTTTGCTTTCAGAATAGGAGTCTTGGGATCTAGTGAATGCTGCTTTTGAGAATAGAGGGTGCTTTGAAGTTTAAATTTATTCAGGTCTTATAGAAATACGTGTCAAGAGATTGTACAGATATTTCTGTATTAAGCAGCACTGCTGTGGATGCTGGTTCTTCCACACCCTGATGGACCCCAAACCAGTTGGAGAGTAATACCTTACTGTCAGTACCATACTATGAAATCTTCATGAATCTCATAAAATCCACTTATTCCAACCAATCCTGCTTGTTTGTTTTGAGGAGTCAGATTTTTCTACTGAGAAAATAATTTTGAAGAGACATTGGGGGAATTTGTTTCTAACTAAGGTTGTTTCTATTTTCTGGGCTAAATTGCTCCAGCTATTAGGTATGAGGAAGTCAGGTCTGTACATATAATTTATTTATTTATCCATTTCCTTGAAAAGATGTTATTGTTGCAGTGTTTTCAGTTGAATTTTCTTTCTTCTTTTATTTTGAATAATCTTTCTATTCTCGACACCTTTGGAAGCACAGGTGACTGCAAGCAGTGGTTAACAAGAAGAAACTTCACCAGTTAATGACTAAACTACCCCTACCTGGTATTCGTTGCAGCTCCACTATGCAATTCTCTGACTTTTCTGCCACAGACCTGACACGAAAAGCACTGGAGGGCAATTGACCACTGTGAATTTTTATAGCATGTCACAATTGCAGAAACATCTGTGCACATAAAGCTTATTAAAAATTTGCTGACAAGACCATAAATCACTGAAAGGCTAAACACTGAAATATCAGTTTTGCAGTCAGTCATTAAACAAAACTCATAATCTATGAAATTATACATTCCAGTCTAAAATGCGATATTTCACCTCACATATATAAATCTAGATACTCACTGTTCCTTTTCTTTTGCAAAACACAAAGCTCATCAACAAAGATATTTCTGTCAGGGTAAATAAAGTGGCTCTATCTATCATTCTCTTGTCAGAAGCAGATACATTCCTAGTTAAACCTTATTTTTCTTACACAGCTTGTCAAATCTAAGGGACACAGTCTATGTTTGTTCTGCTTATGAGTCCCAAGCACATCAGTAATAAGTCTGCACGTGGATGGCATGCAAAATATTTCTACAGGAATGAGTTCAGGAGCTACATTTTTCAGAGTGATGCAGGACCTAGTCTGAGCCTGTGCTCAAGGCCACATTCATCCCACTGTTCACATTCTTTACCTGTCGTTGATGTCGTCTAGTCTACAGGGCAACTCTCCTAGTACGCTCCTAGAGAAAACTTGGGTACAACCTCTGTTTCAGAAAATATTCAAGTCCATACTTACAGGCCAATAGTCTTGTACCTGGCTTTGTTGTCTTCGGATGTCTCTTCTGCCCTTGAGTCAATGTCATATGAGTGGTCAAAATGGAAGGTCTTTCCAAGAAAGGTATTTTGATGTTGTCTGCCACAGGAGCAGGTCACATCAGTATCCCAATTTAAGTTGGATCGCTCTATAAAAGGGCAACATAGTTTTGAGGAACCAAGTCTCTCTAATGCTTGTGAGATGGAAGTGAAGTATGTCACCCCTATGTTATATACCATACATTGAATGTTGCATTGTTTCTACTTAAAAGAATCTGCATGTATTAACATATCTCTGTATTTTCATGAAGTACAAACTTATCAAACAAATATCTTTGCTAAAGCTTTTTTCCAGATGTGTTAGAATCACAGAATCATTAAGGTTGGAAAAGATCTCTAAGATCATCGGGTCCAACCGTCAACCCAAGCCCACCACGCCCACTAAACCATGTCCCTAAGCGCCTCTTCTACACGTCTTTTTAAAGACATCCAGGGATGGGGACTCAACCACTTCCCTGAGCAGCCTGTTCCAATGTTTAACCACTCTTTTAGTAAAGAAATTTTTCCATGTGTTGTCTAGGTCAAGCCTAGTTAGCTACCCAGAGGTAATAAGTCATAGCCTGACTGTACCACACAAACTGAAAAATTGTTAACTAATTTAATTAGTAAAATCTGTAACTGCTTCTTGCATGTCATCTACAACCTAACGGGTGAGGCCATTTTAAATAGAAATTAACTATTTGCATGTTTTTACTAGAACTTCACTCTCTGTAAAACAGGTTTCAGTTTTGGATTGGGTAGTCAGAAGGTCTCCTTCTGAAACAAGAAAATGTAGAAGAGCATATCTGAGTAAGTCTTGCAGACTTGCCATCCTGGCCTGAAAGTCTCATGTGATTTCACAGTGTGAGTCAGTTTAGTATTTGATTGAAGAGAAACTCATTTGAAGTCGTGCACAAGATTCAGGGCTGTAACATCAGGAGATGAACTTACAAGGGAGTTGCTCAGCCAACGGGATGCCCAAGTGTAGATACAGTTTGTGAATGGGAATGAGGCATATTTTCAGAAGGGAAATTTTGCACTGTTTAGGAAGCAATCCCACTGTTGCATTCATTGTGTAATGCCTCAAATTGTTCCCTAAGTATTAGGACAACTGATACTAATTAAATATAATACACTAATAAAACAAAAAAAGACTGGTGGAGAAGAAAATGCATCTTCCCAAATGTTTTCTTCTTCATAAACTAAAAGGAAAATGATAGCATAAACTTAAAATAAATGAGAATGTACTAGTACTTATGTAAGATTCGTTGGAGGAAATTCTACATTTTTGTATATTTCTTAAAATCCTCATCTTCTCTGGTCATAATCCTGGTTACAAACCTGATTACTGCTGCACACTAATTCTGTATCATGGAGTCTTTGTGCTCTGGTTGTTTAGTTTAATCTCAGATTGTAGATTTACACATAAAACAAATAGTGGGGTATTTCTTAATCCCTTGCATGCTGGCATAGATTTTTAATGTCCTGAATTAATAGGAGAGAGTTGGCTGACATAATAAAACAAGAAAATAAATCACCCCAGCGCACTCAGATTAGCTGCATGTTTCCATAAGGCAGAACAAAATTAACAGGTAACTGTCATGAAAGTAAACTGTGTGTCTGTTGATCCCTCAACTAGGTTAAAAATACAGGAAAAATGAATATACATGCCATTCATGGAGTGCTTTTCATCTTGAAGGACTTTATAATCCTAAAGTGAAGAGACTCCTAGAAATACGAGGGTGATCAAAGCTGTTCAAGAGGGTATTCAGGTAATATCCGAGTTCTATTAAACCTTGATAACTGAGTCTACTTATCACTCATCTTAATTATTCTTTGTTGTATGGGTGGTTCTTGTTTTAAAACCAGTTTGAACATGGAGACAAAAAGTCAAAGGATCGTAGGATAGATCAGGTTCGAAGAGAGCTCAGGAGGTCATAGTGTCCAACTTCTTGCTGAAGCAGGGTCAGTTTTAAGGTCCAGCCAGGCAGCTCAGGGCTTTACCGTGGGGTCTTGAAAACCTCCAAGGACAGAAACTGCACAAGCTCTTTGGGCCCCCGTTCTGCTTCTTGACTGTCAATCCCATGCCCTGAATCTGTCAACTGATCTTACCCTTTCTGCTTTCCAGTGATGGAAAATTCAGACTGCGAGTGATGTGATGAACCTTGTTCTGCTTTGTTTTGTAAGTAGGTTTATATACTGTGCAGAATAAATGCATGAGCTTTCATTAATTAGAGTACTCCACAGAGAACTGGGGAGTTGTTTGTTTCCAAAAAGACAGATAAAAGCTGGAAATCTGTAGCTAGAGCCTTTGACAGCTGGCTAGAGCCTAGAGACAACTGGCTCCGGCAAGGGAGGTTTTTGGAGCGTTCAGAAGACGTTGGGAAAGCTCTCTCTTCCTTTGCTTTCTTTAAGGTAGCGGCTTTAGTGACGGAATTGTCTGAATTTTATACCTATATTCTACACAGCCTATGTTGTCCCAGCACACTTTTTCAGATAGCACATTTTCTGCTCTTCCTCACTCTAGAACTTGTCACTCTTTCAGACTGCAGACAACCCCAGTAGTCAGAGGTCTCTGTGAAAATGCTCTGAAGTACCGTTATTGACAGTATTGATGTTTTAATTGTTCTCATTAAGTTCCAAAGTCTTTGCTGCATTAAGAAAGTGTGGAAAGCTCTGAGGCATTTGTTTCAGACTTTTCAGACTTAACAAAAACCAGTCTATTAACACTGGGTTCCAAACTGAATGTTTCCTTCATAATAAGAAAAGTCATTTAAATATATATACACACTTTTATATGCATATACATACACACACAAATAATATATATAAAAAAAAAAACAAATTAAAAAAAGATTTAGGGTTTCCTGACTCCTGTTTCACCCCTTTAAGAAGCCTGTGGTATCTGTTAAGAGTTGTTTGGAAGCAGTTTTTATTTTTTGCAAGTCATAGGTATTTGTTCTGTTTCACTTCAGTCTAAGTAGCAGCTTTCAGCATATTTCCAGGGCTGTTGTGTTCCTCACCCGTACCACAAATGTTGCCTCTTTGTGGTTCAGCAGCAGATTTGGGGATTCCTATATTTATGGTCATTTTAAAAAAAAAAAGTGAATGCTTGAATTCACCTTAACTGATTTTAACGTGTAACAGACAGGTAGCCATACTTGGTTGTAGAGGCTCCCTCTATTGTTAATAAGTACCTCCAAAAATAGCCTTCCTTCGTGTGCTTGTGCACATGCGTGCGCATATATCCTGAATCATGTTTTTATAGCAAAGTATCTGTGCTGGGGAGTTCTAGGATATATTTTTTTTAAACAAATTTCCTGACAGCATGCTTCTGCTGTCAGTGCACCAGCATGAATTAGTTTTCCTAGGCCAAATTCATATACTAAACACAATTCTATGTAGCATATTGTAGTCAAAACACATAAAAGATGTGAATGGTATACTTGTGTGGTACTTGACTTCACTGATAGCTTAGTACCAATAGCTACAGCCATTTTGCAATGGACGAAACCGCATCTATAAATTTAGTGTGTATTGCAATGTTGTTTTTCCTTGGCTTGTGATTATCATCTGCAAATAACATTTCTGCTAAGCACCCAGCTTATAAACCCTACATGACTTACAGATTATCAAGGTTTAAAGAGAAAATGGACAATACAGTGATGAAAATAATGCTGTGCTGGCAAAGATGGACTAGATGACCTAAATAGGTCTTTTACATCTCTAACCACACTGATCCTATGAATTATATATTTAAAACTAAGCAAACATATGAAAGCAGTAATTGAAGAAGTTAATGTAACATTCTTGTTCTGTTAATAAATATCTTATTTTGTTAATCTTTTTCACTGGAGCTTAATAGAAAAGTGTATTTATGCCATTTTGAAGTCTAAACTTTTAAAATCTTTTCAGCAGAGGACTGTAGCTAGGCTGGTCCTTTTGGAAGGAGGTAACAGTGCCCTCCTGGAGAAGTCAGAGCATTTGGATGTCCTAGCAGGATTAGACAATAGTGTTGAAGCCTTTGTTACCACCTAGACAGGTAGACCTACATATGTAGGTCTACATATGATTCTAACATATGTAGATGTAACTGCAGAATACATGGCAATTAATGCAGAAAGCTGGTGTTTCTGTCTCCGTTCTTATACGACAGCACAGGTTGCTCAGCCACAATGATTGTGTTTGAGCAGCTATGTCTCGCTGGCTTTGCCCTCACTCAGCCTGAGCCTGCTGAGCCACCCTGCTTCCTCCATGGCCTAGACTGTGAGTCCAGCAGTTCTCCTTGCTCTGAAAGTGAAGCCTAAAAGCTTCTGCTCCTCAGCATGGATTCCCTAAGCTCTCCAATTTTGGGGAGATTTGCCCTTTGTGTTTTATGGTTGGACTCGATGATCTTAAGGGTCTTTTCCAACCTAAATGATTCTATGTCTCAAGTGGTGAGGAGAAAAAATGATTAATTTCTCACCAGTCTGAAACCACATCAGATTTTACTTCATGTCATGCTGGAATTAATGACTATTGCTGAATGGCTTTATAGGCACAGGGGTATTCCCCACACAAGCATGCACACAAAAGTCCCGTTTCTGAGATCTGAGCAATTAACTCATGTCTACAGCTTACCTATTAGATGAAGGGGCTATTGCTCATAAATATCCTAAAATATCCCCCATGCATGCATGTTTTTAAGAGGGGACTTTCTTCATTGACTTGCCATTTTGCAAGCTGAAAGGAGTGGACGTGAAACTTTAAAATTAAAAACAAGTTTCTGTGTTTTGAACAATAGTAATTGTTGACCATTGGGTTGACATTGCCCCAGAGGGTTATGTTCAAAGAAAAATGATGGCAGCAAGTTCAGGCAGTTGAATAATCCTATCAGCAGAACATTCAAATTATTTTATAATGAAATATAATTTGCGACTTACATAGATGCATCAGGTGCTTTAAGACCTCCAAATTCACTGCCCCTGAATATATGCAGAATTACAATGACAAAAGGTGGCAAATGTTAAAATTTTAATGGCACCCACTGCACTTGTAATCATGCAAATTCTATTACTACTGAAACAAAGTTCACACAACTCTGTTCTAAGCAGTAATGATTTGTAATATCATCTCTCACTTATGTTTAAATTATTTGTTGGTGTTATTAACAAGTATTCTAGTAAAATGTAATAGTGATTAAATGGTATTAATTTATTCTCATAGTATTTCAGCTGATGCATGTGGAGGAGCATACAGAATATTTTTGTTTGGATTTTGCCTTGCTAATAAATACATTTTAGAGCATTTTATTTGATTGTCCAAACTATATGACTTTGTAACCTTTTAAGCTTTACCTTAGAGATCATATAAAAAGACCAGGAAAGTTTCAGATAGCATTGTCAATATTCACTTGACTTTAGCATTGTCTATTGAGGTTAATATAAATAATAGGTTTTCACTTTTTTCAGCAGAATTCTTTTCATATGGAAATAAGAATTAACATGTACAGTTGCTACAGTAAACAATACGAACCTTTTGCAAGATGTATCTGAAGACTACTGCAATTAAACAATGTTAAAGAAAACCACACAAATGACCTTACATTTTATAAAGACACAGAGGTTGTCTCATCAGAAAAGTGAGATCTATCCCTTAGAGTTTACAGTTTATGTATTTAATTAGAAAGAACATTAACATAAAAATGTTCCCTGTCTATACTCCTGTGATACTCCATATTCTGACCTGTAAAAGACACTTGCTCTTTCTTGAGAGTTACTTAGTGAAGTCTAAACAGTTAAGATGTGCTTGTAATACTGCTGTTTTGAGTACATGTTGAGTATAGTATTACTCATAACTGAAGGAAATTCTAACAGTATACTCCATGCTAGCATAAGCTCAGTCTGTTGTTCTGGTGTGTGCATGTGTGTGTGCAAGAAATCTAGTGTTTCTAGGCTTGTTCAGCAAGCACAGGTTTAACTTTTACTGCTGCAATTAGGGCTGAGCACAGGAGTCCAAAATGGGGAGGCGATCCTCTGTTATTTTCTGTCTGTTAATTAGACACAAGCTAAATGCGCTATTTTTAAGTTGACTTACCAAAAGAACAATGAAAATGTACTAGTTGCATTAAATGTGTAGATTTAAAGAAAGCATCTAAAACTACCATATTTAAAATACTTTCCACCATAATGTTTAAAGTGCTTTTGGTTATAAAAATATTACTTTTAGTGATTTTGAAGTATGTTTGTGAGAATATAGTTTTTTATTTTTAAAGTACTTTGAACATTGGGAATGCCACATTGAATGCCACAGGCAATGAAAAGGATTTTAGTAAAGAAGTACTAATAATAACTCCACTTATACTTTAATTATATTTCCTTTTTGGAAAAAAAAAAACCCAACCCTCCCTTATCATCCTTGAGCGCCCTTTGAATCAGGACACCGTTGACACTTTGTTTCCAATTAACAGTAAAAACCTTCTTTGATCCTTTGACTTTTTTATGAGATGAATTTATATTTTCTAGACTAACATGCATGACAACATAATTCTCCACACTCATTAATATTCAACTTCTTTGCTTTAATGAGGGAAACGAAGAGGAATGGAATGTCATCTGCTTATCTAAAGCAGCAAGGACTTCGCTAATATTCACAGACAAAAAGCCCCCTACATTTAAATAACATTAAAGCTGTGACACATTTGGCCAAAATTAGATCATTCAAAGCCTGACACTCAGAGCTGAATTAGATCTCTGCGTGTGGTTTTCCAGCATAAGAAGTTGGAAAATCTGTGTTTCCACCCATTGATTTTTCTTTCATATTCTTTTTGAAATAGGATTTGTGGAAAGGGTGGTAGGTTTATTCCTACAAAATAAAGAGCCTCTGGCATTTGCTGATTGCTATGTGGTACACTCTTGTGTTTCCCAGACAGTGGCCAAACCTTAGTGGGATCCTTAGAGGTTAGGAATAGGCACGATACCATTGACCTTATTCCAACTGGTGGTCCATATATATATCCATATATCTCTATGGTAGAACTCTAAGGAGAATTCACATTTTAGTTTTTTCCCCATTAAAACATCTTTGATATTCATGTAATCCAAATTTTAATAGGTGTTACTGCTACAACTGGATTCAAACAAAGCATATACGCATCTTGTATTCATTCTGCAGTGGCATAAAAGTTTGCATCGGTAATTTTGCATCTAGTTTAAATGCGAGATAAGTTTTGTCAAAATTAATGTAAAATTCCCTTTTGGAATATTTGGATTAAACGGAAAGAGTGTACACTCCTTCCCCATTTCCTGTTTCTCACTATTATTAAGAGATTTTATAGTACAAGAATATTAACTTTATGTGATATGAGTTCTTAAAACTCCAGCTCAGAAGGCTGGGTATCTAAAAATATCCCTTAGTTATTCCCTAAAATAGCTACTCACAGTCTATTTAAATGCTTGTACTAATACTTCAGTAATATTTTAACAAGAGTTCAAATAACTCATGTTACTTTAGCACTTCTAGAATTACTTTCTCTTTTGTGATAGGAACGTGGTCCTGTAATTTTTCCATGGCTGTGAGAATTTTTTGGCACGGAGTATTATGGATCTTTATAAAGAAACAGAGATCTATACCAGTAATACTTTTTAGTGCATGATGGAAACTCTTAGGTCAGTAGCATTACCACTAAAATGGAAAATGCTGCACAAAACTGTCAGAAAAATTCTCCATCAAGAGCAAGCTTGAAAACCTGAAAACAGACGTTGACATCATTGGTATACAGATGGGAGTTAAAAGGAATACGCAAAGCTTGCAGTCAGCTAAGGATAAAATAAAATTATGTTGAGATGTAGTTGAATAAAAAAAAAATCTAAAAGTTAAGGCACTATAGCCTATCTGAGATATTGTTAGTGCGTTGGACTTGAAGTAAGTTTCTTTAAAAAAACCAATCTGTATTAGAACAGCGTATAAAAAAAGAAACTTTTTTTTTCCTTTGTGAAATATCCTTTTAGACCAGTCTGTTTTGCAGCAGTTTTCCTGATATTGGATGCTCTTCATCTTATGATCCTGATATCGTCTCCTGATATCATCAAAATCTGAAGGCTTCTAGAAAAAATATGCAGATTAAGGAGTGTTAGTTGAATCATAATTTTTTGAAAACTTTGAAAAGTAGTGAAGTCATTCATTGTTTTTCTATAACCTTTTCTATACAGATGACATTTTTAGTATTGTAATGTTGGAATCTTACAAACAGCTGTGACCGAATCCTGCACCTTCCAAAACGGTTGAATCGAACGGAAGCATATTAGCCATTGAATTACACGTTGACATACAGTCTCTGAAATACCTTATGTTCTGATGGACGGAGAGACGTGGCTGAGTGGGATTGGGAGAGAGGCTTTAGCACATGCTTTAGCATGTGCTGCAGACACGGTTAAACACGTGTTGCAGACGGGGTTTCTTTGTGTGTGAGGACGTCTTCATCTTGCTGCCATATTAGTGATTTGTCAATCGGCTTCGTGCTACATGTGGGATGCTGGGATAGGCGAGAGGTGAGAAAGCACCATGAGGGAGAGCCTGGAGGTGTAGGTGGAGCGCTAGAAGTGGAGGAGGAGCAGATTCGACTGTATGAGTCCTATGCTGAATCTTGTCATGTCTATCCATAGAGATCCATTTCTCTAAAACAATAAATAAACAACAAGACAGCAAATAGTATGTTAGTTGTACATCTCATACCTGTATGCAGGGTTTGCTTGAGATTGTCTTAAGCCCCAAGATACTCTTCTGCTGCGCTCAGTGCACAGCAAAACGGGGCCTTAATTTGGGGTGACTCATAGGCCGACCAGAGATAAAGCTATGCAAATACATTGCTGCAAAACAACTATTCAGTATGTTCATCCTTTTTAACTCAGGGTTGCAGTGTTATATCTTCCACACAGATGACAAATTTAGGTGGGGGGAGCAATAGATGTAACAAATAGATTTTAAAACAGGAGTTATCAAAGTGCTGTGAATACTGGAACATCCATTCAGTAAGGGCAAAGGAATACAGATCAGGATTCTTAGATAAAGAAAAGGAATAAACTGAGTATAGTAATGGAAAGATATTCACTTCTCAATATTCATTGGTGCCGTATCAAGCTAAAAGACTTATTTATATTTATAGACTGAAGCATATTTCAGATGATGCAGTAATCTTCTAAAAGTAAATTTTAGTACTGTGAGAAGCCTATATTCACTTCACAGCACTGGAAGGCATGTTTTCTTGAAGAGCAGACATAGCATAGGTTGCAGCATTGGAGTCCTCTCAACACTACCGTGCCATGACCTTCAAGTGTCATTATTTAAAAAACAGGGTAAAGTTTCACACTATCCCCTTTTATATCCTTGCCTCTTTCTCAAAGCTGCTAATGAAGCCTTCGCTTAATAGTAGTTACTATGCTGTTAATGATGTGGATATCTACATCACCAAGCATTGCTGTGATACAATTGGCTGTGGTCAGCTGGGGTAGTTGCAGTGAGAATTATGTGTCTTTTGACTATTGCTGAAGACCATTGACAAGAATTCCTAATTTTCTTTGCACGGTACAATATAAACTGTTTTATTTATTGCTCAGTTATTCTTCTACCACGCAGTATAAAAAGAATGTAAATAGAGTCCATTTCAACCCTGAGAAGCAGCTTTTACGGGCAGGACTGTTATCTGAGCTGGTGGCATGCCACGGCTAGAGGTAGTAGGAAGGCACATTGTTTATGCCAGCTGCATGGCTTCAGTCGCACTTATGTCTGATGTCAGCATGGTGCTGCTTCTCTGTATTTGAAATGTCCTCTGGATAAAAATTTCCATCACAGCTGCCTTAACCAATTGACAGAACATTCTGTCTGAGGGTGCAGATGTGCGGCTCCCAGAGCAGAGATGGATAGCTTCTATCAGTAGTAGAAGAAAATGAGCCTGTCTCCCAACCATAAACTGAAAGATGTTCTCACGATCAGAGATGAGAATCAATGTTCACCAGTTCTTAGGAAGAAGGGGGTTCCTTTTTTATACCGATTTCCTGTTCTGATGTAGTCTAAATACCTAAAGCCCCACTATTGAGAGTATTATTCTATGTGGAAATAAGTTATAATAGCTTGTGGGTATCTTCTTTAGACAGCTGTCAGAGAATGATAGTAGGAAATCTTGTAATAAGCAGATCAAGTTCTGTAGAAAGTTAAAGAATAAAACAGCATATATTTTCAGATGGGTAGCTGCCGGTATAAACCTTTCCTTGTCCTGTTATGCCTTTTCTTTCGTATACCATACCAGAAAAGAGAAACCATTTGAAAATATGGAGTAAATACTACTCAGACTAACAGAGAACTTGACAGAGCTATTGTAGATCTTTGGTGGTAGTAGAATTGCAAACAGCATGAACAATACATAGGTTAAATGTAGCAGTTCTGGAGATACTGCAAATCAGTATTATTTTCAAGAGGAATGCAAACTGCAAGACAAACCTTTGTTCAAAAGCTAAAGGGAAACTGTGAGATATGCAAGAATGTCACTTAAATAGTAACCATTGTTTTGGGAAGCTATACAGTTTATTATGCACCGTTTCTCAATCTAGGAGCATGTCCAGGTCGTTACAAATGTGGTGTTTGCTTACTCAGCGACACTGCTTTCTGTGCATATTTCAGTGACAAAAATTATTTTCTTGCCGTGTTTCTTCCGGTTAGGCCAACAAAACCTGAAGAGATTGAACTGAATTTTATTCTGGATATTGGATCAGAAATGTAATTGCCGATTCTTGATGAATTCTTTCCAATTACAGTTAATTCATAGCTGAATAGTTATACAAAGGCCAGAATTCTAGGCAAAATACAGAAACTCAGAGGATGCAAATCCAAGATATAAAGATGTTTCTGTAATCTCTTCTCAAAACTTAGGCCTTCATTTGCAGTTCTGCAGTCTCCTGCTGAAGTAAAAGCTTAGTACCTCTCACGTTAGTCACAGAGAAATCCAGTCCCTACTTTTTTGTTAAAAAATGTTTCCTTCTTAATAGTGTTCCTTAAGGGTAGATTAAATAGGTGATATAATTTTAAAACAGTGGGATTATAGAAGAATAAATGATGTCATTTTCTTACTTGACAATCTTTGACTACATTATGATGCTTTGAGAGCTTGATCTTTGGACCTCAAAATTAATTTTGGCCCTGATAAACAGGCACCTTTTTTTTTTTTACAGTAAAGGAGTGTAATCTGGAATCATTGTGGCAAGATATAAAATGCCACAGTGTTATTTAAGGAACCGTTTTTCAGAGTGGCTTGCTTTCTCAGATACACAAATTAAAGCAACTCCACATAAAGCATAACAGTACCAAAGAATTCCTACTATTCCCTTATATGACGGTTTGGAATTTGGTGAAAGTTTAAAGATCAGTATTTCTAAAGTAAGAATGAAATGGACAATACTTTGGGACAGAATAATATTATGTAAGAAATAAAATTCTTATTTAGGGTCCCTGCCATGCGTATTAACACCCTTTTAACTTGAGAATGCTGCTCTTCTAATAATGGATGAGGAAATAATGGTCTTAATTTTTCCTTTTAATTCTTTGTTCTTAATGTGATATAAAGTGTAGTAGCTCTCACATTTGTAAGGGTCCTGTCTTACAAGGCTGGTGAAAGCTGGATGCTCGCTGAAAAGTGTGTCTGTAACTACTCTTCCATCACAGACCTTTAAGACAGACAGCTATTCTTACGTGAATAGTTATCTTGCTATCCCTTTACGGATCCTATTTTAAAACCCCTTATTAAAACTGTATTTTCTGATAGTTATATTTTATTCTTTGTGAGTTCTAGTATTCAGCATCAATGGTCTTATTTCCTGTTATCTTTTTACAATATCCTCATTTTTTAAGATATGTCCTCCCATTTTTACATGTAATTTCTTGGAATTTTCATCTCTCAGTTCTTGTGCGTGTGGTAGTGTACAGGTAAAAGGGGCCAAAGAAAATTTTGCTTGAACTTCATCTTTTCTGTTATTCTGCTCATTAAGCTTTTCTGCATCTTCTTGTAACATTCTTTCATTAAAAGTACATATATATCATCAGCTGATTTTAAAGTTGTGCCTGATATGTTACTGATCTGAAATGCAAATCAAGGTTTTATGTTTGCATTTTAAAATCTTGAAGTATAACTATCATGCAAATACATTAATCCTTTCTTTAACCATAGAGTTTTTCTCCTTTTCCCAACTTCATCGATTAGTTTTTTCTGTATAAAGCAGTTACGAATGAGTCCCTTAAGCTCGCGTGTGCAGCTTGGGAAAAGAATATACTTTCTGCCTGGGACTAGAGAAAGATAACTCTAATCTCTTACCTCTACCCAACACACTAGATCTTGAACTGGTGTACTTTCCAATGTAAATTGGGAATTTTATCGTATTTGTGGAACACTTCCTTCTTTGTTATCCTTTCAGCGTGGAAGATAATTCTTTATAGATGAAGCATATGTGTGTATAATACATTTTATATTACAAATTACAGAAGACAGAGTAACGGGTTGAGATGCTGCTGAATAAAGGCTGCAATACTAATACCATCTCAGAGGAAAAATAGTTTTGAGTCTTCCACTGTGTCCTAAAGTGTATTTTGATCTTATACCTGAAATGTCAGGCTTTGAAGCTGAGCAAAGCGATTACTTATTTCTGTTAAGTATCTGGAAATTGTAATGCAGAAGATTCTGATTGACAGCAGAGGGGAAGGGAAGGTTTACTAAAACCAGTGTTACTGTAATCCATGGAACATCTGGTTCCAAATATTGTCCAGCATAAACAGCCCGGGAAAACAATTTAAGATGAGGTTTTCAGAGATTTACCTACTCTCTATTGGCCCTTAATTACTTACCTGCAAACTAGGCTCATCAGTGCTTACTGATGTGTTGTTATCTAATTTGTAGGATCTAGATTAGTGAAATGAGAGGATATTGTTTTCTCTCATTCAATCAAGTTACTCCATTGACTTTACAGAATTTGTTTGATTACAATTCTTCTAGTGTTTCATGAAAGAGGAATAATTTACACCGTAGTAATATATTCACTGATGGTTTACAACAGCATTAAATAAAATGTTGCTTCCTTTAAATGAATTATCAAAAAGAACCAGAAAGAAAGGGCAAAAGAAAAGGGAAAAAGTAAATAAAATTATACCTCATAGAAAGAGAAAGCTCTTGATGAAAAGAAAATAAATTTTCGATTCATGTCAACTAGCTGAATAGGAAAACGCACTGGAATAAGATGAATCAGAATACCCTAGGCAAAACGTCCATCTGAAAGCATGTACTCCTTGAAGAAGAAAACTCCGCTGAAATCAAGAAGCAAGATAAAGAGCTGTAAGAATCAAAGCACATATTAAGTATGTTAAAATCAACTTACAGAACAGAGATCCTAATTCACAAACAAGTGCATTTGTCATTTATCAAAGTGCTCAACAAATATGGCATATTTTTTAGTGGAAACATTAATGCTCCAAGATGATACATATATGGAAGAAAGATAAATATGTGCCGGTTCTCCATCAGAATTTCACTTGACTTCCAAAGAGAAAAACTTGACTGGAAAACTGACTGGATGCAGAACTAAACTATTTTTTTTTTCTCTAGAATTAGCACGCAGTAAAATACTGACAAACTGCAGAGATACCTAGGGTTGTAATCATGTATCTAATTTCAGTTGTCTTCTACTTCCATTGCAGTCATGTGAAAATACGAAGCTAACACATAAGCTCTCAGGACCTTAAAGTATACACATTAAGTTATTAATAAAGTACCAAAAAATCTGGTTTTCACTGCCATGCCATTTTTAATATTACTTCCTAGCTCACCCTCTGTTGCTAATTCTAAATGAATGTTGTCAAATTACAAAGTGTATATTGTTGTCGGTATAACCTGTTGTTATCGTATGCTAATACTGTGTGTTAATGATGTGTTAACTATCCAGAGCTGCCAACTCCTTGATCCAAGACAACATGAACACTATAAAATAGATGTGGTACATGACTAAATGGAAAAAAGTCTATTGATCTACACCTGAATGCATTTTTACTATAAATTAAATATATCTTTCTAAATTAAGATATCTAAATAATCTAAAAGGCTAGATATTGGGCTTACGTAATATCTTGGCTTCTGTCTCTCTCCATTAATTCCTATAAACTGTTAATCCTCTTTCTTTAGGGTCCAATCCTCCAAAGTGCTGCATGCTACATAGAAAAGGCTGCACGCTCTTGCTTTGTACCTTGATAATAGTGTTCAACACTTTGTAAGCTCATGTCTTGAATAATCAAAGTTATTGATATCCGTAGCTTTATTCAATATTTAAAATTGTAGTTTAGAAATGTACTCATTTTTCATGTGAAGAAAGGAATCTGATGAAAGTCTACAGGGCAGTGATGTGCCTAAGAAATCATTCTACTGAAATGAATTACTTTTTTGACTGAGTAACTTCAGAAGGCATTCACATCAATATGGTTTATAACATGTGGAAAGGAAAATTGACAAGAATTCTTTGGAAAATAGAGGCAGTACTTCCTCACTACTTCATAAACACTGAAATACAGATTCTTTTATTTAAAGATGAGTGAAGGGGTTGATATGTTCCTTGCCATCCAACCTTTTTAAAGGAATCAATCTTACTGAAAACCACAGAGATGCCAAGGTATTAAATGTAAAAGGAAAGGACATTGTTGAGTTTGGACTGTACTGTCACAGAAACGGAGGAGCACATTAGGACAAGCTCTACCGCATACTACTTTTAGTCGGTGTCCTTTCTAGGAGACTGCTTAACTCAGCCCATTTAACAACCTGTTCCTTGCCTTTGCTTTTGAAAACGCATTGACATTTGCCCTTCTTATTTCTGGAAGCAGCCACACAAGTCCAATAGACTGGGTCCAAGTATGGAAAACAGCAGTGTCATAAAGCTTAATTTCAATAACAAGCTTCAGCAGCTCAGAAAATGCATACTCTTCATTCCTCTTACAATGGAAAAGAAGTATCATTTAGCGTCTAACAAGGAAAGAGGTAATGAGTTAAAGATTTAGTGCTTGTGTTTACAGGAGGCCTGTGTGATATTATCAACTGGAGCAAAGTTTATTTTTGTTTGATGGGTTTTTGAAGTTTTTTCCCAGTCACATTTGAAAGTAAAAAATTAAATTTATTGAAAATAGATTGCTGTCAATTGCTTTTAAAAAGAATAGTATATTGGTTCAAAAGAACCTGCCCAGTAAACATCATATACGTATCTTCATACAGCTAAATATCAAAAATGTTATTTCCTAAATTTGTAAAATTATTACCTTTTTCTCTTCTGTTCTTCCACACAACAACAATAGAGCCTTTTCTCACTCTCACGATGTACTTTTCATTAATAGACGCTGATATTCTCTGTAAAGGTCAGCGTTGTTCTAACAGATGACAAAATGAGGTCTGGAATATGGTCTAGTTGCCAAACTGAGAGTAGAACCTAATTTGCAGAGACCTAACTTGGTGCTTGTTTCCTAGGTTAGCGATTCCCAAACAGTGACATACGTGGCTTTACTTATTTTTGCATTATTCCCACATCATCAGTCAGGAAGAAAGCAGTAGCTGCGGGGCAGGTCAGACTCTTTTTGTATTTCCCCTTTGCCAAGATTGATTCCAGCACAACTCACTGCAGTAACTCCTTTGACCCTTGCAGCCTCCACCCCAAACAGTTCTGGTCCTCCTGTCTTTTATCTCCAGCAAGGACTGAGGGAATAGGATTCAGGAAGAATGTCAGCAGTGAATCTCGCTCCAAAAAGGTTGAAAGCCATTGCATTTAGTTGCAGTTACTGAGAGGCTTGACTAGTTGTCACTTTTACTAGTTTTGAGAATGAATAAATAAATGCCTGAAATTCTTTGTTCTCCACAACCACTGAGAGTTTTATGGAACAGAAGCTCTTTGTGCATTTGATAGGTTATCTAGCAAAAGGATAATTATCTCTGATGAGGTCTCCAAAAAATTTATTATTTTTTTGTGACAACTCATGTAAAATTATCAAAGAATTGAGAATTGTGGTAGTTATAGTAACGCAAGATCTGTGAAAGAGGGGAAAAAAATAATGCGTTTAAACGCCAAAAATATAATCTTCAGCTGTAAAAATTTGGTCAGATACATACTGTTTAGCTATGTTGTATTGCAAAGCACAGTTTCAAGGAGTATTACTGCACTTTTCCATTTATCTTTCAAATGGACCTATATCTCATTATTATTATTTCTACTCATGACTCATAGTATTTCTATATTGACATACCTGATTTATTCTCACACCAGAAACTTTTCCTGTGCATTTCCACAGACAGATATTAGTCTCTTTTAAATAGTATATAAGCTTAAGGTCCCATCATCCCAAATTTTACAGTTCAAAGCTACTGGAGCTGCTTTACTGTACATACATTCCATTTGTAGACCATAAGATGTGTAGTAATAATTCTACACAACATTACAGCTTCCTATTTTATATATAGATATGTGTGCTTATCAGTTTGCGAACAGCTAAATTGCACATAATTCCTTCATTTATAAAAAGATCTTCCAGCCAGTCATTAGTTTTTATACCAAATATTACGCTGGATTGTTTCAAACTGATTCTCTTCTTCCTATCCAATATACAAACAACATAAAGAAGCCTTAGGTTAAAGGAGCATGAGGGAACTCTATGGTATTTTAGTTCTTATTCGCATGAGAATGATTGTGTTTCTTATACATTGCTGTATAGTGAAAATTAAAATTAAAGATTTTTGCGGTTAGGATGAATAACACAAACATTAAAATTTACCCCAGCTATAGCAAAACTGTAAGTTTAACATGCTGTCCTATATCTCCACACATTATTTAGTCAGGTTTACATACTTAATACATTTTCCCAAAGGCTATTGCAGATTTACATTATGTTCTGCTTTCTTGAAGTACTTGCTTGTCTACAAAGTACTACTGATAAAAATGATATATCAAACATATGAGATGCATGTCAGAAAGCTATAAATAATGAATTAAATGCTAGTATACTCATAAATATTACAGAAAAAGACCAATAGGTTCCAGAAGAGTGTTTCCCTTATAACTTCTAACTTAAACCGCAAGGGCATGATGCTGTTTAGGAGGCTGAATTATATATATCTGGATTTATAATTAGTCCAGCTATTAACCTTTTCTCCAGTTTCTCTCTTTGGTGATATACTGTACTATAAATTCCATAAGAGATTACCTTGCAGAAAATATGGTTTTACAAAAATGCCCCATGCATATTTTATAATCACTTTTAATTTATTTATTCTGGGTCTGATTCTCTATAGTCTCGTACTGGTGCAGTCTTACCTGTGCAAGATGGATACAAACTAGACCAAAGCAGAACTTGCTGATCACTTAAAGCAAATGTGCCTTATTTATTGTTGAATGGATATGCATTACATAGGTTCCATAGGGTTGAGGCAGGTCAGAACTTCAGTTTTGGAGTAACGTGCCTGGCAGAAATTGCAGGCGGACCTAAGGCACTAAATCACCATATAACAAAATTAGCAAGTCTTACTCATCCTGAGCCAATTATTGCCTAATCAGATGTGTAGATTCGGCATGCCTTTACTCTGTTTTCTATTTCTCATTTTGATTGGTATAAAAACAGGTGGTGTTCAACTCTGCAGGAAAAACGTTACATCGCCAGTTTAGACAAACCTCAGGCACTGGGAGGCATGTTTATATATACGCAGGGATTTCTGCAGGTGACCAAGATTTCTGCATCCAGATCTCTAAATGAGTTATTTTTAAAGAAGAAGTTGCATCAGAACCTTCTGCACAGAGCTGATGACAGCCAGTAAATGGGTGCACATTAATGCTGCATTAGCATTGTAAAACTGCAGCACTTCACAAAAGCCTGCCAGAACACGACCCAATCTGTACTGTTAAAATGGCTGCACATGTATTTGTAATTTGCCATCCATTCAAAAGCCAAAAGAAGAGAGATTAAATTATCTAATTCTTCACAGAAACTTCTGAAAAAGCCAAACACAATGTTGTTATGCTGTAACAGTTTAAAACGTATATGCAAACAAGAGTTTAAACTCAAAACACTTGTTTTAAAGATATTTTAATCCATTACTCTGTTACTTCATATTTTTAACTTTTTAGAACAGTGGGTTTATGTCTATAGGGATTTCAAAAGTCAAAACTGAGAGTACGTATTTAACTATCATAACCACCCAGCGATTATGTTTAGCTTCTGCATTCTCATCTAACTAGCCTTGCAATCTAGGAACTTCTATGCATATTGGGATTTCTGTAGAAGTTAGCATTAATGAAATTCTATGCATTGGGATTTCTGTAGAAGTTAGCATTAATGAAATAGAGTTTTGAATTTCCCTAGGCTCAATCTAGATGTTAAGAATATAAATGTAAATTAGCAGAGAAGAACTAGCAGCCTTGAATACTAACACTTCCATCACATTACTTTCAGTTAAAAATGTACTAAGGAATGGGGGAACCAGTCTTCTGCACCTGGCACCCCCAACTGCATTAATAATTATCAGAATATTTCTGTAATTGTCTATATGCTTTAACACTGTAAGACTCAGACACCTTCCAATTACAGATTTATATTGTCTGTCTGATAAATAATAGCTGTCCAATTCTGTTCTGTCTTGAAGACTGCCTCTAAAAAATTCTTTTCTGCTTAAAAAAGTTATAGAACAAATGTGGACACAATATTCTTCTTATTTCGCTTTTTACTGGCACAACAAATCTTGCAAATTCATTGCTTTTTCCTGACATTCATCTAGCACCCTGCAGTATTTATTTTCATTGCAGTGTGTTTTCTATGATTGTGGGTGTTCACACTCTGCTTTAGTTGACTCTCTATCTCCATCATCACTGCCAGTGTGTTCTGATGGTAAGCAAGTGAAAATAAGATAAATAGTGAGAATATTAACCTTGTACACGTACTATTATTAGCTTCAAACTATTGACATGGCTAGTACCAAAGTACCAATTCTAGTTATGAAAACTGAGATTTGTATACTTAAGGAACTGCTCCTTTTAAAACTTTCACAGTCATTAAACATTCATTATCGTTATGACCAGTTACATATTATAGTTCTTCACCTACTCAGAATGGCTGATCTCTTTCAATATATGCTGATAGCAATGACCCTAACTAGAAGACAGTAATTCACTGGAAGGGCAATGATGATATCAATTCTGCTTTTTGAAGTTCAAGTGAAGTGCTGAAAAAATGTTTGTATTTTCTGTGGCTGTTCAGAACTATTATCTCATTGGAAGAATGGGTTGAATCAATTGAAAGGTTTGGGTTTGTTTTAAAGTTGCCCAGAATAGTTTGTTACACACATCATGATTGTGAAGGTTTTTTATATGCAAGTATTTTTACCCTGTTTTCTTTTGGTGTAATGAAAAAAGTGATCGATCACAGAATCCTAAAATAACTTAAGTTGGAAGGGATCTCGAGAAATTTTTGGTCTAACCTCCACTTTGAGCCTGGTCCTTTCAACTTTGAATATTCCCAAAGATGGAGAACCCATAACGCCTCCAGGCACCCCACTCTAGTATTTGATGACCCCATGGTGAAAACATTTCTCCTAATATCTAGCTGGAATTTCCTATGTTCCAATGTGTGTGTGTTGCCTTTTGTCCTGTCCCATCTTGCTGAGGTCACTCCAGGAAGTCGATATCTTTCTTGTACTGGGGAGCACCAAACCGTACGTCAGATACGGTCTCAGAAGTACTGCAGAGAGGCACAGGATGACTTCCCTCTACCCGCTGAATACAGTCTGGCCTGCTGTTGTCCTTTGCTGCAGGGACACTTTGCTAACTCTCGTTCAATTTGTTCATCGGAATCCCCAGGTGCTTGCTGCTTTCTCTGCCTTGGCCCTGTACTGTACAGGTGCATGACACTATTGCATCCACATACAGGACTTCGCGTTATCCTTTATTGAACTTCGTAAGGTTCCTGGGAGCCCTGGTCTGTGCATGGACCGCTCACCGCAACTTGGTATTATCCACAAACTTGCCGAGTGTGCAGTCTTGCCCATTGTTCAGGTTGTTAATAAAGACATTAAATGTTCTTCTGATGTGAATGTGCAATAATAAGATAAAGAATCTGACAGGTAACTACATGGATGAATGGACGAACACTGTGTGTTCCTATTTCTCCAAAATGAACTGTATGGATTGACGATATTTTAAATAATGAAAAACTGGCACTTCTTCTCAATGAATCTTGCATAAATAAATATGCACAGGTTTTCCTGGACACCTGCGTGATAACTATGCCAAACCTCAAAAACGTTTGTGCTTTAAATTGCGGTGTCTTAAGTTACTATCTCAAAAAAAGTACATTAACCAGTTTCACAGTGTATTACTGACCTGAAGATTTTGTGGGAGTTGTGATAGATTTTGGTAACAAATATAAAACTGAAAGAAAAATGGAGTTACACCGTAAAAATTTGAAATTCTCTATTTGCTCCAGTGTAAGTACTACTAAGGGATGAAGATATCTAAGACACTTTTTCTACACTGACTTTCAGAATTTTCCATAAATATTCCAGAAATTTGCCCTTTTATAGATTGTGTCCTAAGTTTTGGGGTTTTCTTATCTCACAGATGATATATTTTTAGCACAGCATCCTCTTGTATGTCCCTTATCGATGTTCTGACAGTTTCAACCTCAGTTCTGAAGACAGTTCAGTGTCTTCCTATCAAGTGAATTTTGGGTACAGGCTTTGAAGTAGTTTGCTACTAGTGAACAGTAGCAAATCAGTACTGCATGACTTTTGATTACCTTTGCTATAGGGCAATTAGGATACTAACTTAGGCCATAAATTTTATTGCAGTTTCTTACTAAACTGAAGGTGAACAAGAAAATTCAAGGCATCACAATTTTCAGTGAGATGCCTCTTAAAAATCATTTGGTTTAAAAGGTTTGACATCATTTAAAAGACATTTTTTGCAAGCTTGCCTCCTAGGAAGCACTTGGGAGCCTAAGTAAAATTTGAATGTTTATGTTTTAAAGCACTTTTAATGCAAGAAATCTGTGTATAATTATCTCTAATTAGTCATCTCTTCCACTGAGATTTATACTAAGCATTTAGTTTTTCCTCTTCTCTACAGTAGCTAGATCCCAGGCTGCTTTAACAGCTAGGGCTGTCTGACAAGCTGATCTCTAGATGAGATCAAACTTGTCTGATTCCATTTTACCTGTTGCTTTAGGACATTTCTTAATGAGGCCAGAGTTACATTTATGTCTAATTAACCTGAAGAGATTAAGATATTTAGGTCTTGGTTCTGTGTATTTTCCTACGGGAAAAGTAAATACGAGAGAGAAGAAAAGCAGCAGAAACATAGGGGAGTATTACCTAACAAAAGGGAACAGGAAAAGGGAGAAGCAGGTTGGGTGGATGATCCTTCATGAAGTATGTTCATTTTCAAATGCCTCAAAAAAATATTGCACTACACCGTTAGTCAGAATTTCTAACAGAATAATTATGTAATTATCAGATGAACCTGAAGAGAAATATGGAAGAAGGGACTTTATGTCTTTATAGACTATATTTGAAAAAAGATCCTTATTATAATTTCCTTCCTATGCAATAAATTAGACTGTAGGCTAACCGTGAGATTGATGAAACAATGGATCCAAAATACTCTATGAAACATGCCTTTGGTTTTTATGTTCCTTATCTTCGTCAGTGTCAGCTTTCAATGCAATGAGAAGTTTTACTATTAGTTTATTTAGGAAAGAAACGATCCCTGCTATTTGGAATTTTAATCTCTTTTCAAAAGTGCTTTACCTTAGTTCCACTCTAATGGGCAAGCTGATAGACTCAAACCTCTTTAGCATGTATTCATATTCAGGAATAAATATTTTCATTGAATATTTTTCAACAATGATTTTTAATAGTCATCATAAATATTTCATTGAATATTTTTCAACAATGATTTTTAATAGTCATCTTTCTTAGTAAAAGGGTTTTTAATCTTCTGGTTAGATGCACCTTTCTGCAGTACCAAAGGACTTCCCCCTAAGAGCAGGAAAGCATTTAAACTGATCTTTTCCCATCTCCAGCTCTTTTCAATTATCTGGGAGTATACTTATTTATATATTTCACATGTTCATTTCATCCAATTTTTTTTTTTAATTTTTTTTAGTTCTTTCTTAAGAACTGAAAAAATATGGATGCTCTTAAGGCTTCTTTCCTTTACTTTCTTGACCTAGAATTCATTTTTATTTGGATCTTGAAGGGTAGCTGAGAATCCAACTGGTCTGTTTGGAGGGTTCTGGGGTTCAAACCAACACAATGAAGAAAATTATTTCTTATGTGAATTGGAAATGGATTTTTTTTTTCAGTTTATCAAAAGAAAACCAAGAGTTTAATTTTAAATGAAATGTTTTATCTTAATGGATATTATTTCTTATGATTAATTTAAGGAAAATGAAATATCTGGTACACCAGCTACACATCAGCTACCACCACCCAAGTAAGGCTTAATGGGAAGTGGAGAATCAGTACTGGTGACAGGAGCATTAGCACCACCTTGTGTTCATGTGATAGGAAAATAAGTAAGTGACACCCCTCTCCAGCCATTAAAACTGCAACACTTTTCTGTTCTCTCTACTGCATATTAACGAGGGAGCATATTTGCGGAAAAGGTGCATATTTTTTTGGCGCCATAAGTTTAGAATAATTGAATCATCCAGATAAATGGTAAATTATCAGGAAACAAGTTTGTAGTTTTGGTCAACATGCTAGGCAGTGGTCATAGCACACGAACAGCCTAACTATCGTCAGGCTTTTGGTAGGCATCTTGGAACAAGATAGTTTAGAGGTGAATTTTGAAAGAAGACTTGCAGTTATTTACAGGAGTTTTTTCTGAATGTGAGAGATGACACTGTAAAAACTATGAAAGTCTTTTCTTTGAAAATTTAAAAAGTGAGCAAAGGAGACAGGCATCATGCAATGATGGAAAGCCTTGGAGAGAGAGTCGATATCGTATGTTTGTATTATTTTTTCATAGCCTGTAAACACGGCACAAGGCAGCATTGCTTTCTTCAGTCTTTTGCGTGGTAGAAACTGTTTTGTAAACAAATCTATTTCTGGTACGTTTTTCACCAAGATGACTACCAAAATACATTGGGTTTTATTTCTTTTTTTTTAAAATATCAATTTCTCTTTAGTTCTGGGGGTACAATTTCTGAAAAGTGATATCCCGTCAGAAATGGCAATTACTTCTTTCTTAGCTCTACTACACGATGTACAACTTCTGGTAGAAAGTCTGGGGCAAAACCTGTTCTTGCTGGGAGCTGGTAATAATACGGGAGTGCAATTTTGTATACGGCTTTCTATATCTACGTGTATTTAGCCTAGCTTCAAGAAATTCAGCTCTTCTCAGTGAGAGGGAAATAGAAGAGCAACTTTCCCTACTTTCTGGACCAAAAGAAAGGTCCAGAAAGTAAAAACTTCTGACTGGTGTTTCATACCTCACTTTCTCCTTCCTAATCTTTTACAAATTTCAATACTCCCAGACTAAGGGCAAGACTGTGCCTGTGTGTCACTTTGGTGGAATGTATCAATTTTCTGTTCAGTAGGAACATAACTAGAAAAATATAAAATGACATAATATACTCGTAACTGTAAAAAAATTAACCTTTACATTTCATTTTGTGTAATGATCTGTGCCTTGTCAAAGCAAATACGCACCGGGTACAGCTAGACTTCTGTTGTGATGTTTTGATCATGTTTTACATCCACCCCTCATATGCACCTACATCAGACTGATGTAAGGTATCATTTTAAAAAATGGCAACATTCCAAGAACACTGTGCACAACTCGGAGTGATGGATCAGTCTCATTAGTTTTATCAAGCATAAATAACTGGATTTCAAAAATAATTTAACTTTCTGGAGTACGGTTGGGATCCCATGTTGATGTACACAACAAGAACTTCCTCAACAGTGTCCTTTTGGAGTCTGACAATGTCTCAAATGTCCTTATAATTTTTTTGCCTGTTACGTAAGGGGCAGGGCAACGTTATTAATGCTACTCAGTCCCTTCTGTCACTTTCTGGCAGACAGCTGGGATCTCAATGCCCTTCATATTTGGGTAGTTTCCTACCAGTATTAAGGGACTTAGTGTAAATATTTCATCTCCTTTTTGAAATAGTTTTCTCTTAGTCTGTGGAAAAGACCAAAACAAACAGGTCAATCCTTGTATTTCAAACAAACTATGTTAGAAAGCATAGTCAGCACGGGGATCTGGCCGATTTCCTGCCTCTGTGTTTTGAAGCCTGTTAACTGCATGAAGGAGCGATTTCCATAAACGGCACACCAAAAAACCACTTCAATTATTTAGGGAAGTATCTTATCCTATCTTACAGTTGTCCAGGAAGCAGTCTCGTAAACCAGGAAAATTCCCCAAAATTTCAGAGAAGTTTTTGAGGACTTCATCTGATTCAAAGAATAAGAGGTAAAAAGAGAAAGTTTAAACATCATTCTCAGAAGCACAGGCTGACAGAACTCTGGCAAGTGTGCGGTGATATCCTACCCCGGGTGGGTTGAAAAGATCCTATTCAGCAGTGAGACCAGCAGCTGTGTCTCAGGTCTCAACAGAGATTGTGGCAATGCAGGCAACAATCTCTGTTCCCGCAGGAGGCACGAGAATAATTTAAAACCAGTGCTTCAGCGTAACTCAGTTACCAGTTAAAGAAAAGGCAGTGAGTCACTCAGGAGGCTCTTCTGAACTTGAGCTAGCCAAAAGGTGTCAAGCAAGTCTTTAGCATCAGTACTGCATTGCCTAGTATTGCAACTGTGCACTAGAGATACTATCCTTTGCCACTTACAGAGAAAACCTTTAGTGCGGGGAGCTGCAATACTGTATAAACCTGCATGGGTTTTCACTCAAGAAAAATCCATTTGGCGCTAGCGCATCTTGCAATATTTTACCTATCGCTTTCTTCTAAGCCAGTTTAGCTTACTTGGTTGAGAAATCTGAGGATCAGAAATTTTTTTGCTCAATGCACTTCTGGTATTTGGTACATTTAGGTTTGATGTGCTTAAGGGCTCTTGTTGGCCAGTTATAAAATCTTTGTTCTGATCCTTGGAAAAATCTGTATCTGTTCCTTCTACTGGGGTAGTTCCTCTAAAAGAAATGCTCCCATTATCCAATGGGTCTCATCTCACATTGGAATCTGCTCCTAGTTCTGTTGGAGCATAATATACCTGAAGTTTCACACCTTCCTATGTATCTTTCCCATGGACTAATACGTAATATCTGCATGGTACTCCAAGTACACCTTTTTGGTTTCCCTAACCCCAACTCACTAAGGAGCATCCCACGGGTATCTGAAATTACCATACATACCAGATACTCCACTTGGTATCTGGCAACAGTTTTCAACTATTGAGTTTATCAACTTTGGCTCATTTATCTCAGCAGTGGCTGAAGAGACAAAGGTAAGATTGAATGTCCACCTCCACCCGTTACCTTCTTATGTCTTCCCCTGATGAGGTTACCATCCTTTTATGACTGCTATATGCTAATAACTACAATAGGCAATTCCATAGTTTTCCAAGCAGAAGCATTAATAATGTGGGATCTTTGTCTGCTAATAGCAGGGCAATATTTACTTGACTATGGTAGTATCTCAAAACCTGGAATCTAGACTGGTGGGCTATCTTGGTTTATGTTTCTGTGACTAACATCAACTTCATTCTAGACCTTTTTCTTTTTTTGGTTTTGAACCATTTCCATGTTCAACCCATGCTATCTGATTTTTGTGTTCATATAATGTGGGATCTTTGTCTGCTAATAGCAGGGCAATATTTACTTGACTATGGTAGTATCTCAAAACCTGGAATCTAGACTGGTGGGCTATCTTGGTTTATGTTTCTGTGACTAACATCAACTTCATTCTAGACCTTTTTCTTTTTTTGGTTTTGAACCATTTCCATGTTCAACCCATGCTATCTGATTTTTGTGTTCATGAAAAGCAACTGTTAAGTCTATCCAGAGACAGAAGAAACCAAAACAATGGTGTCTCCTGGGAAGGAAAATTTAGTCGTTACTCTAGGCTCAGAATAGTTCATGACTGATCTATACTGCTGAAGAATTATTCCACCTACCAGAACTAAGTCACAGATATTTAAGACAAAGTTTTAAGAGAGGACTGTTCTGACTTAAAACAATTGATTTTTAGATTCAGTTCGTGGTGAAGTTTGTTTAATGGCTTCATGATTCATGAGAAATGGGTTTGGTTTGTTACTTCTGGCCTTCCTAAGAAAGTAATGTATAGCCAGTAGTTGAAGACTTTCTGCTGCATAGGATGCATTTAATCTAAGGAAGATAGAATGGACTTCCTGAAGGACTCTATATTTACCTCAGGATCTTTACAGCTGTGCTTTCTTTAGGGAGGGGCAGATTTAGATTTCTGGAGCATTGCTGAAAGGAGATTTCATTCTGAAGAACTAGACCAACTTCATCTTAAATGCGCGTCTTTAGAAATCTGTAGAATAGAAGGAAATAAATACCTAAGGTCTAGAAAGGAAGATACAAAGTCAGTACTTTGTCATTCACATAAGCAGTAATTTTGATGCTAGATTTCAAAACTTTATCATCTTTCTGGTTCCTCGTCCTTCTCATCTTCCCATCCTTTGTTTTTCAGAGAGGCTGGCTTTGGAATTGCTACAACTTTTTTTCAGAATTAGGCTGCAGCCTACATAAACTGCGGAGACACATCTCCATTGCTTCATATCTATACAGATACTAATATATATGTTTTGAAAAAGGAGTTGTATAGATTTGAAAACTTTATCATCTTTCTGGTTCCTCGTCCTTCTCATCTTCCCATCCTTTGTTTTTCAGAGAGGCTGGCTTTGGAATTGCTACAACTTTTTTTCAGAATTAGGCTGCAGCCTACATAAACTGCGGAGACACATCTCCATTGCTTCATATCTATACAGATACTAATATATATGTTTTGAAAAAGGAGTTGTATTTTGGCCCAGTTCCTTCATCACCTTTGCAATGCTGTTCAGTGAGAAATTTTTGTTTTTCCTTTGCTCCCTGCAAACTGATCACATTGGCAGGAAATAATTTTGAATATCAAAACCCTATCTGTAAGAGTTTTTACCTGAAGAACCAAGAAAAAAATGACACAGTAAGATTTCTCGTGGGCACCTAAATTTTATTTCTGATAGAGCAAGCTCAGGGCAGGGTTGTCTCTATGAGCAAATGTTAAAAATGACAGTAAAGTTATGTATTAGCAGCCTTGTACTAGAATCACAGATGGCCTTAACTTATTCTTTATTTATGCACTGTAAGACATTATATAAGCAAAACTGTAATATCTCTTTACTTAAGAGCCAGTTCTTAAGATGTTTTCTTTTATTCAAGATGTGCTTTTCCCCAAAAATACTTACATAAACAGCATAAACTAACTGTCTAAATGAAAAATGTCCTGGGGCACGGTATAGAGTAAAAAGAGAAACTCGACTTCAGGTGATCTCTGCAGAAACTTGCAAGAAATAACAGGAATTGTGAATTACACTTTTTTTTTCCCAGTGTGTTCCTGTTGCTGAATGCACAGGCTAAATAATGTAAACAACCACAGTGATTTTAAGGAATTGATAGATATGCGTATGCAGTATGCATGTAAACTGAAACTAGGATGGAGACAGACTGATGAGCTGAGGCGCGCCTTTCCCAGTTTCTTGGGATTCTTCAGCACAATAAAATCTTTACAAATAACTGCAGATGCAGATTTAGCTGTCGTGAAAAAGCAGGTTGTAATCACCTTTACGCCTTTGTATGTCCTCTTGAGGATACACAGCATATAAATGATGAAATTATAGAGATCATCACCAGAAGATGAAGTTCCCCTGCACCAAGACCCGGGACTGTTAATGGAGGTGGCCGCAGGAGATCCCCACATTAATAAGCTCAGCTCGTGAAAGGCAAGCGTTGAAGCACCATCTATAAATCAACATCTCTCTCCCAAGCCTTGATTCCACTATCAGTCTTACTTCCTCGGCAAGGTAAATTATTTAGAGGGAGGTATTCCGCGTTGTTTCCAAACGCGCACGCGAGAAGCCGTCGGCCAGCGCGGGCGGTCTGTCCCCGCGGGGCCGGGGCAGCTCCTCTCCCTCAGACGGGCGCAGCCGCCTCGCCTCCCCGGCTACTTCTCTAACTCTGCCGAAAGCTTCCCGCCTGACGGTTCAGCCTCCGCCGCCCTCCCTCTCCTCCCTCCCGCCTCGGTGCCACCTCCGCCCGCGGGGCTGCGGGGCAGCCCTGCCCGCCTTGCCCCGGCTCCGCGCCCCCTCAGCTCTCGCCTTACTGCCCGCGGTGGTGGGCGGTGCGAGGCGACTTGAGGCGCGGCGGTCGGTAACGCGCCTGCGCAGATCTCCCGGGCATGCTCATTATCAGTGAAGGAGCCGAAAAGGG